>NW_010200951.1:15618-27599 GCF_000695765.1 Mesitornis unicolor | reverse complement strand
CAGGAATTTGGGAAAACAACATAACAGGAAATCAGCCAATAAACTTCCATCAAGTCCTAGCTTCGTGCCTGTGGCTCACGGGCAGCTCTTCAGCTTGCCATGCCGCTCACCCAGCGGGAACTGACGCAGCGAAGACACTGCTGTGCTTCTCAATTCTACCTGTTGATCTACAAGAAAATTCCATTTTTATCCATTTTCTTATTCACTCTTTGACACTCTTTTGCTTCCATTTTTGTGCTGGGGGTTTTTGGTAGATGGCCTTTTTCTGAAGTAAGAGGAATGAAGGCTCTTGAGCTTTTAAAAAAATATGTCTTAATCTTTCCCTGAGACCCCATCATGCTAACTGTGATGCTGAGCAATGAGAACACCCCCTTGGATGGTTTACGGCTTGATTGTTCAAAGCCCGCTGCGCTGAGAGTTTCCTCATGGGGTCCTTGCACAAACTGGTGATGAGGATCACCACGGGTTTTGCTGCTGTGGTAGGGGTGTAGGTATTTTGGACCTAAGGTCCACTTTTAATATGTTTTAAAGACCCCTGTAGAATTTTTCTGAAAGGAGACACTGTGTGATCCTCACTATATATATCTATGTCTGCATCTGTTTTTCCTAATAAAAGTGAAAAACCTTCCTCCTCCACTGAAACTTTCTTCTCTTTCCCAAAAGATAGAGCTATGCTACAAGGTCCCTGTGGCAGAGACCCTTTCCCATGCCTTTATTTTAGAGTTGAGTTACAGTGAATGCAAAAGGACAAATAACTGGGTTTTTATGCAAAAGCGTAAGTAACTCTTGATCCCTATGGAAGATGGAGCACTTAGACAAAGTAATGAGAATGTTTTGATGGAAGTATCCTCTTCTCCTTTGAAACCAGTCTGCGGTAATCAGAAATGGGTTCCACTGTTAATGTTGGCTTCATTGTCTCTTCTTGCAGCTTCAGCATTATTTAAATCCAGTGGGGAGGGTTTTCATTTACAGTTTCTGAGTGCTTAAACACAAATCAAGTGGTTAGATGAGTCTGGAGAAAAATCACATCTAATTCTAGAGACAAATGGAGGTGCTGCGGGTGCTGAGCGGTGCTGTCTGGGCACTTTGTGGTGATGTTTTGTCACTGCTGCCTTGTCACTTACGTACCAGGCTGAATGTTAAGACAGATAGAACTGTTTGTTCATATGAAAGTAGTTTGGCTTAGCCCCTCAATGATGCTGTCAGTTTTCAATTAGTTCAAATTAGGGTGAGTTACAGAATTATCTGAAACTTTTTAAAATGAACAGTCAGCAGTGCAAGAGAAATGTCCCCTGTTCCTTGTGCTCTGGAGCAGCAGAAAGATTAGATGGGCAGAGCCTCTTCTGAAATGTGCACTAATTCTGCTGCTTCTCACATCTTTCCTTCACTCGTTATCTATTATTATCTCTTAGGTAGGATCCTTGTGACAGGAAAAAGGTCGTAACTCATGGCTGGCTGTATATAAATCTTGTCCTGTTACCCCCTGGGACTCAATGTCTTGCAGTCCTTTGGACTTCAGTTTTACCTCTGCCACTTCAACCACCGTCACTTTGGCCCCTTCTCAACCCAGTGGGTACAAACCGCAAGGGACATCAGGCTCTGCTGCTGTCAGCTCTGCTGCTGTCAGCTCTGCTGCTGTCAGCTCTGCTGCTGTCAGCTCTGCTGCTGTCAGCTCTGCTGCCTGCTTCTACAGCGAGGAGATCAGTGCACAGAGTGGCTCCCAGGGACAACGAGCGTGTCCCCAGCCACTGGGGTAGTGCTGGTGCCTTGCTGAGCAGGTGCCTGCTCCTGCCCCAGCTCTGCCTGTGTGTGGAGTGGACGCTCCCGTAGCAGGAAGATACTCTAATTCTCCCCATCTGCTCTGCAGCTCTCTTCCCCTTTTCTCAGATCAGATGGTCCCTTTGGATTCATCAGGGCTATTTTTTCCCATGTCAAATGGGCCATCCTCAAGTGAAAACCTCCCAGTGAGGTCTGGACCTGAACAGCAGCAGTACATATGTATGCATCACGAAGGAACAAACAAAAATCTGTTGTGAATAAGCATTTTACCAAGCCTGATCAATTTTTATTTCAAATGGCTCTTACCAAATAAGATTCTAATTCTGTTTCACATGCGTGTCAGTTATTTCCCTAGTTCCTGCTATTGTGTGACATCAAGTTGTTTCTCTTATCTTGAAGTCCAACATATGGAAATTTGATCTGATAAGCAGAACAACAAAACTGAATGAGCACAGCACACGATTAAGGAGCAATGATGTTTAAAGTCACAGTGTAACGGGGTACAGATGCCTATTGTGAGTGTTTTGAGAGGAATGGTGGCTTTTAGCTTTTGAATATACTGAAAGTATTCACTGTTTAATTTAGGCAAGACTCTTTCCTTCTGAGATGAGTCACTGGCATTTCTGCCCAGCCCCAGCACACTGGCAGAGTCGGTTGTGTTGTCTTGAATGGCAGGGGAAATGCTTTCAGATTTTCAAGGATAGATGGTTCTGTGCAGCAGTAATCAGTTGTTGAAAATATTATTTTAAATCAGACTGATTGATGATTATGTTATGATGGCTTCTCTTTGGACACAAATTTGGGTATTATGGTTTTGGCAGCTGAGCAAAGACCGTGTGTTTTTGACTGCTTGATGTGGTTCAGAAATCAATGTTTTATTTGATCAGTTCCTGTAAAGATCTGACTTTGCTTTACAGCTGCCTGAGCTTTCTAACTGCCTCTGCAAAAGGTGCAAAGCAATCTCATTACTTTGTATGGTCCAGATATGAAAATTGACTAGATCAGAGGTTTTCATATACAGGAGAGTAGTTCTATTTAGACATACTGATAGTTTTGCAGGGGTTTGTTAATCTTGGAGATGTTTATGCTGTTTTTCCCTGAATATTCTTCTTTTGAATGGGCTTATCCAGACACCAAGTAAAAATGGTTGGAAGAATATGCATTTATGTGCAGTGTGGACATTGCAGGGTGGCTAACTCGTTTTCCATACTCATGCAATTCAGGTTTATCCCCTGGGGGCTGGGAAGTTGATGAAACAATAATGGAATGTAAAACCATATTCTGAGCATCCTTTACTACTAAGCAAGAAAACATTTTCTGTTGGTCTGCATCACGAGCCAGAATGATGCATTTGCAAATCCAGAAGAAGGAAGTGTAGGTGTTCTGGGTCTAATGGATTTGTTTTATTTTTTTCTGTTTGGTGTTTCTCTGCTCTAGAATTGGTGTCATAGAAAAAAGATTAATAAAAATTATAAAATAAAAGTAATCTTTAATTTTTTAATTCTGTTTCTGTATTGCAGCATAGCACCTTTAACTGCCAGATGTTTGTCAAAAACTTCATGTTATCCTTTCTCATCATTCCCCTTTTATTGACCAGATGAATGACAGCAGATGAGCATCCAAACACAAGAAACTACAGCTTATTTTTGGCATAGAAGAGAGAGATATAAAGTCAAGTGGTGGTTTGAAGCCATAAAATTAAATTACTTCTGCAGAGCCTTTCCAGCTAGGAACCTCCACTTCTGGGTGTTGGACATGATAGTGCTTGGGTTACCCGTCAGTACTGTCCTGAGGCACAGTGGTCCTTGGAGGAATTGGGCCCAGGTGAACCTCCTGAGGTTCAACAAGGCCAAGTGCAGGGTCCTGCACCTGGGTCAGAACAATCCTCGTTACCAATACAGGCTGGGAGATGATGTGCTGGAAAGCAGCCCTGGGGAAAAGGACTTGGGGTACTGGTGGATGACAAGCTGGACATGAGCCACAATGTGCATCTGCAGCCCAGAAACCAACCCCATCCTGGGCTGCATCACAAGAAGTGTGGCCAGCAGGGCCAGGGAGGTGATTCTGCCCCTTTACTCTGCTCTGGTCAGACCTCACCTGCAGTGCTGCATCCAGCGTTGGAGTCCCCAACACAAAAAGGACAAGGGACTGTTGAAGTGGGTCCAGGGGAGGCCACAAAGATGATCCAAGGACTGGAGCACCTCTCCTAGGAAGACAGGCTGAGAGAGTTGGGGTTGTTCAGGCTGGAGAAGAAAAGGCTCTGGGGGGACCTCATAGTGACCTTCCAATACCTGAAAGGTGCCTATAAGAAATCTGGGGAAGATTGACTAGGGCATGTAGTGATAGGATGAGGGGTAATGGTGTTAAACTAGAAAAGGGTAGATTTAGGTTGGATATTAGGAAGAAGCTCTTCAACACGAGGGTGGTAGATCACTGGAACAGGTTGCCCAGAGAGGTGGTGGAGGCCCCATCCCTGGAGATGTTCAAGGTCAGGCTTGATGGGGTCTGAGCAACGCGATCTGGTACCAATGTCCCTGCTGACTGCAGGGGTTGGACTGGATGATCTTTATAGGTCCCTTCCAACCCAGTCCATTCAATGATTCTGTGGTTCTACTTACATGAAACACAATCTCTGAGCATTCACATTTGGTGGGTTCTGCTTTAGTTACAGAAAGTTCTGTGTCTGAAGCTTGGTGATTGTGTTTATCCTCTGGTTCTGTACTTTTTTGTGATGTATAGTAACAGTCTTGAGCTTGGGTATATCTGTAAATATTATTTGCTTTAGCTTGAAATCTTAAGTATTATGAAATTCTGAAGAATTTGAGTACATCTTGAAAAGTGTTTAATGCACAGCTCTAGAATCAGATTAATGTGTAAGGTGGAGTAAAACACCTGATGTCTGCAGCGGGCATTTGCAGAACCACTGAGAATAGGGGTAGAATAAATCCTTAAGTGCCTAATTAATTGTGCTTTGAATTCCAGTAACACAAACTGTCCTTGTGTGGCGTATAAATTACCCTTAATTTCACATTTGGTTCTAGACTTCGGGTAATAGGCAAACCTCTCACTGCCTGTGGATTGACTTGAAAACAAAACAAAGCACAAAAAAAACAATGAAACAACAAAACCAACCACAGAAAACCCAAACCAAAACCAAAAAAACCCACCCAACCAAAAAACCCAGGCTTTTAATCTTATTAGAGAACATTTGATCGTGGACTGATTTGCTATGCCTTGTCTTACAGAGTCTGGATCAAATCTGAGGAATGTGGGCAACTGTAAGTTACCTCTTTCTCACCCAAAATATAGACTTGCATCCCTCAGCCGCTTATGCAGTAGTGATTAATGAATGCTTTCATTCCATCAGCCTTCTAGTAGTGACTTTATCTCAGCTATGTTGTTGTTAGAAATGAGGCATTTAAGAAACCAGTTGAGTTTCATTATTTCAGTAAATAAGGAAGGGTAAAAATACATACCTTCTTTTAAAAGAAGTTGAAAAGAGTTTTGTGGCTGCAATAGGAACTGAGGAATCAGATTTCCCTGCAATGAAAGAAGGTGGCTTTTTATCAACTACAGGAGCAGCAGGATCAGATCAGGTACATTCGCGCATATAGAAAGATAACGGGATTCTCATAAATTACTCTTCTTTGGGTGTTCCATTTTGTACATCTCCTCTTACTTTAGGCTTTGACCATGTATGTCTGTGTCTGACCTGGTTCTTCTGTCTATTTTAATAGTGAAGATGATTAGGTGGGTTTTTTTGGAGTGTAGCTAATCTTTACGTGATGTGCAGTCCTAAAATAGGTGTGAAGAGTCACATTAAAGAAACACTTCCCTTCCGCGGACCAGAAGACTAACAATGGGTGAATCGCATTCTTACACCTGAATTTGTGGGCCACTGGTGGATGATGGAATATCAAACTGATGCTTGACACTGAATCTCAGTATTCAACTGTAGAAAGATTAGGTACTGGAAAATAGTGGCACTTTATAAGGAGTGTCCATGCTGTTTCGTACTGGATCTCTTCGGAGTTTTACCACAGTGGTAAAATACACAACCTGTATGGTTGCAGTACTTCACCACTGTGTGACACTGATCTCTATTGCAGGAACACTGTACCAACTTTGATACTCAAGCTGTGTTCGATGTTTAACACCAAACCAAAGACTTTTCTGAAGGAGTTCAGGCTGTATTTTCATGAAAATCTTTGGTTTCGAGGTTGGCAGATTATTGTTTCTGTGGAGAATTAGCTCTTGGATGCTACCACTTAAGTCTTTATTCATTAGGATCAGGATGCTTATAAATCAGTTATGAGGAGCTTTCAGTAGCAGTTTTTTCTGTATTGATTCACGAAACAAACTCTCCCTTTAGCCCTTCCATGAAGAAAAAAATTAAGTAAAAGTCTCCTTAATTTGCTTTAACAGGTGACTGCTGACTATGCTTATCTCAGTACAGTTCTTTCTCAATATATTTTATTCTTCTGTAGACTTATTGCAGTTAGGATAAATTCTCTAATGAACTATTCAGCTGTGCATGACAGCAGAGCTGTTAATCCAGAAATTTTCAGTAATTAATTAAGATTATTTCTGTCACATAAATGTGACTGTAAGGTGCAGCTCAATGAATCAGTGACCTGTACAAACATGACTTCCATTCACCTTGTGTGTGTGGGTAGTTTAACCTTCAAAAGCAATCTCTAAATGGGCTTTTAAAATATTTCTTTGAGAAAATCAGATGGTATGTGTTTGAAAGAACTTATGTTGAGGGCTGGATTATCCTGCCTGCATTAGCAAATGTATTTATTTTTTTTTACCTTCCTCTTTTTTAAAAAAACCATATACCATTATCTACTACACCAGGGAGTAAAAATAAGCTAAGTAAAAGGAAATAATGGTTGAAATCAGAACTTAACAATTAGCTTTCACACTGAGAGGGAAATTATTGAGCACAATGCAAAATACACTTTAGTGAGCAAAATAATGAGATTTACTTATGAAAAATACAATAATTTTAGAAAACCTTATATACAGTGAGTAATAATCAGTTCTCCATAATATCAACCAGAAGGAGCACTTAAATTTTTTGACATCTCTAATCATGGAGCCTGGGGAGCACTACAGAACATTTGCATTAAATTTCTCTTCATTTTCCCAGCCCTGTTTGCCCCTTCCATAGGTTTTACTGCCAGTATTTGTGAATTTAGCTATGAAGCCTGTAGGCTTCTGCCAATATTGTTGTCTCCAGCTAGGAATATCGGTGTAGGGTGCATTATATGCTGCATGACAATCAGGGTTGAGGGAAATCAGTACGGTTGCCACATGTGGCACTCAGGTGTCATCGTTTGTACCAAATTAGTGAAACTCACATGGGTTGCTCCCGATGTCTTGTATTATTCCCATTAAGAGTTCAGGTGAGCTCTTGTAGGAAGAAGGTGAGCCTACAGTTTGTACGCAGCAGCAGGAGGGATGGATGCCTCCATGAGAGGTGTGTGATTGCACGTGCATTGCACTGCTCGTCCTTTGGTTACTCGCTTCCCCGTGTGCCGAGATGCCAGCTGGCTGACAGTGCCACTGTCTGTTGTAGCTCTGTATTAACTTTCCAAGTGATGTTGTTTGGGCTCCCACTTTAAGAGTGAGAAGTGGACTTCTTCTGAAGTGTCTGTTGTTGGCCTAATTCTGCTTTCACTTAGTGCTTTGCCGATACAACAGAAGTTATGCCAGTTTGGCCAGATCGGCAGAACAACTCTCTCCTGGGGCAGGTGCAGCCCTGTAGGGTTAAGCTATACCTGTACCTGCTGGCATTGCCTCTGAAGAACAGGCTGATCTGCATCTAGCTTTTTTTACCCATGTAACCACATCGAGTAAAAAGCAATGTAGTCAGTTGAAACTAGCGTTGAAAACCCTCGTTAATTTTGGGGAATAAGCCGTAGTTGTATAAACATGTTTTATAAACATGTTTAAAGGATGGGAGCTTATTTACAGCTGACGATGAAAATCCTAGTGTCCTTGGAGGAGTGGGGAGGCTGGTTTTGAAAATCAGAAGTAAATATGCTGGAGAATGTGAAAAGCAATTCAGGTACAGGTGTGTACATTTGGAAAGTATCTGTGAGGCTTATAACCAGGGTTTATTTTGCTGGCTGTGATGCTACAAGCTGAGGAACCTTCCTCAGCTCATGTTTAAACATGTTCTTGAAATATTTTATTCTTGGTAAAAACTGCATTTTCTGATAAAAGCTACTGTATTGAAAATTAACTGATCAGCTTTGTGTTTCAGCAAGGGTTATCCCATTTGTCTATTACTCACTCTCTTCCAAGCAGATTCTTCTATCAGACCCTAGTTCTCTAATTTCTGATCTGCAGTACGGGCACAAAGTAGTTTTTGGCATATATATGTTCATGCATGCTGTGTAGGAAGAAATAATAATAAATATTATCCACTGAGTCCTCTGTTTGTTACTTTTTCTGTTAGTACAGTTAGTTCTGTCAGCAACTCAATGTATAGGTTTATTGTTGAAATACGCTGCATGATAAAACTATGACATTCCTGGGGGCTGTTACCTCACACCATGGACAGCCCCTCTGGGCTGAGGTAGGTAAGGCTTATCTTCCAGTGAGCAGGAAGAAGCTGTTAATATTTTAGCAGTTCTGGGGGTTTCACTGCTCTGGCGCCAGCTCTGCTCCATATTTAGGGTTCCCATCACACAAGGACTGATATAATACTTTTGCATCCCTTGCTGAAGTTCCCAGGTAGGCTGTTTCAATCAGAAAAAGCATCATCTCGTTCTTGGCACACGGCTAAAGTCATTGAACTAGGAGGAGAAATTACTGAAGAAAAGTATTTGGTGTTTGTTATGTGGTGTTTTGTACCTGGATGATAATTGTTTCTTCCTGACTTTGAGATCTGTGTCATCTTAAGAACTGTAGAATTCTAAGAAGATTTATAATTGCTTCTTTGGAAATATTCCCAGTAACAGTATCACTATAATATCAAATGGGATCCAAGGTAGTCTCAGAAGCCACAAGCCTTACATGTCACACAGGACTTCAGCCTATTGAAGAGCTCCCTGTGTAGCAATTTTGAGGAAGGAAGATAAAAAGTGCAATCTGAAGCTTGGGTTTTCAGCTGTAATACTCTAGTGATTTGCCAGAGTTTGCAAAAGCAACAGGACTTCTAAGTATACCTTCTCTTGCTGTATCTTTCTCTTTCATCACAGTCCTTCAAGGAGTTCTTTGTAGTACTATCCAATTCCCACCTAGCTATTATGTCTCCTTATTATGATCATGAATCCGAAGTACAGAAGAAGTGCTGTTGGATAGGGTTCTCTTTTGAAAGGCTGGGGAAGCTGCCTCAGGAGTGAAGTTACGAGTCTTGATAAATTTTTTCATCCACGTTTCCTAGCTTATTTTACCAAAGACACAGGTAGTTCAATGGGATCACTGCAGTGCCCAGTATGTGGGAAAGAAATCTCCGCTGGTGAAGTCAGCTCCTCCCTTTAACAGATGGCTTTGTTTGCCATGTAGATAGACTTTGTATAGAAATGGGCTTATGGAAGTGAGCTGGGAAAAAGAAAATACCATGCTGTATAGCAGGTAGACAGCAGGACAAGTTGTGGATTAGTGAACAAGCCTGTCTGAAGGATCTTGGTAACAAGTCTACTGGTATAAAAAGATGGATCTATTTGATGGTTGCTATTTAATGCGCATACTCTGTTTCAGCTCAGCAGATTGTCACCTCTGAGAGTGGATATATGGGTAGGTATGCTCTAAGTGAAAAAGAAAGCTTTGGGCAACTGAATGTCTTCCTAATGTGATTGTTGTGTCTATCCAGGGAATATTTTAATGCAGTGGGGAAAGGAAGGAAGGAATCATCAAACTACATTGATGTAGAAATGTTCTATAACAGGGATTGCTGAAAGGAGGTAGCAGGCAGGTGGGGTGAGTGAGGAAGAAAATGTTTAGAGTCTAAGTAAAGAGAACGTGTATTGTTTTTTTTTTAAGCCCTCTAAAGTCCCATAGCTTCGTTCTTTATAGAAGTGAAAAATATTGCCCATGGAGCTCCTGGTGTTTCACTGTTCACTTGAGCACAGCACCTTGTTTCACAGACTGTTCTTGCAAGTGATTATTCTCTACTTCTGTCAGCCTGTCCTTGGTCTTGAGGGACCATTACTGGGCCATGTCATTTAAAAGTAGAAAAAACCCCAAACCAAACGAGTAAGTGTGTTGTGGTGTGGTGTTGGGTTTTGGTTTTCGTGTGTGTTTGGGGTTTTTTGTGCATTTGTGGTTTTGTGTGTTTGGTGGCTTTTGTTTAATTGCTGAGTATAGTAGGAAACACATTTCTGGCACCATTGCTTTATTTCTTAAATGCTATCCTGGTGTAGATTACTATTGTGCTGCTAGTAGATGGTAGAGACATTCTGTCAATCCTGTTTTTAAGGCTATGAAAAGAAGCTGAGAGGGCTGGGACAGAAGAGAGCTTAAGGTACTCTTAAGTAGGAAATGGTTGCACGTAAACGTGGCGGCAGTGAGAATACCCAGGGTTCTTATTGGTGCCCTGGAAGCTGGTAATCTGACCCACAGAGGGACTTAGATTAACTTTATTAGACTTTGGATCAAGTCAGATATAGTTAATGTGGCTTTGACACAAGTGCTCTGTAAAAGAAGGTAACTGCAAGGACTAACATCACCTGTATCATTGATGTTCCTAAGCATCACCAGTGTGCAAATATATTCAAGATACAGAAAGATCAGTTGGATCACCTAGGTCTCATACTTTGCACTCTTCCTATCTCTTGTGAAATTGTACCTAGACTATTAAAACCTGTTCCATGAAGTAAGCATTTTTGCTGTATCTGCTGCTGATGTAGGGAGTAGGTAAGTAAAACAGAACAGAGAAGATTAAAACGAAGGACATAAAACCAATGTCACTTATTCAATTAAGTTTTTAAAGTCTCAGAGGAAGAAAATGATAATAGATTTTTTTCACTGTAGGCTCTGACTTGCTGGGATGAAACCTAAACTAGGAAGAAATATTTTCTACGGGAAATGAATGTTCATATGAGTGTAAAAAATTAATTACTATATTAAATAATCTTTTCAGCATATCATCTATGACTCATTTTAAGATACTCTGCCTTTTTTCTGTTGATATTACTTTTCTCTTGTCAGGTCCTACAATATTTTGTCCTTTTCTATCCATTTATGCTTTCTTTTTTTCCCTGTGTAGAAAGTATCACGAAAACCCTCACTCCAATTGTACGTTGGTGTAAGACTGAATAGTCTGTTATATACAGTTGTCCTCTGACCCATGCTATGACAGATGTTAGGATACTTATTACTCTTACTTCATGTTGTTATAAATCTGATCTTTTTTTATTATGAGGAAATATTTCATTGTTTGTCTGATCCAGAACTCATTATAGTTTCTGGATAGATTCCCGCTGATTTCCATAAGTTCTAGAACAGTTTTTATGAGCTTTCAGTTCAAAAGCAGTAGAAAGTGTAGAAAAAAGATCATGGGGACCTTGGTGGCTTTTTCCCCATATTCTCCTGGCATGTGTCTCTCCCTAGATTCAAGTCACAGCTGCCTTTGCTGCTTCTGCCATCCAGAAGTGCTTTCCTGCAGCTCTGTGCCTCGTTGCTTCTCCATCTGTTTTAATCTGAACATTGTTCTGGTGACCTATGTTCACATCTGGTGTAAATATGCTACTATTCAAAGTGTTTTTACGCTGCCAGTTACCATTTCGGGGAACGATTTATTATAACAAGAGCTCTGTGCTGTAGAAAAGGGAGAAAAGTCTAGACGTGGCCTCAAGGAATACACGTCTTGCCTAACTGAGATTGGAAAGCAGGAGGCAATGTGCTGCCAAGAGATGTAACTGATAATCTGACCCCCAAAGTTACCAGTTAAATATAGGAGATATGGAGATCAGGCAGACGGAGGAGGCAGCTGTTTCAACATTTCCTTGAAGCTGTTGTACTGGGTTTTCTGTGAGGGGTTTTTGGTTTTGTTTCTGGTAGTGGGGGAGGGCTATGGAGATAGTGGGACGTGAGGAGAACAACTTTAAAAAACACCAAAGGTTGATTGAAGGAAGAAAGGAGAGGGAGGATGGGAAGGGCACAGAGCTGAGGTAACCCATGGTGAGAGCCGGGCCGACTGCCTGCAGCCTGTAGAGTTCACCAGTGGGACAGGGCCTCGTGCGCAG
>NW_010200951.1:10521-15587 GCF_000695765.1 Mesitornis unicolor | reverse complement strand
GCCCCTGAAAAAGCCATGACTGCGGGCAGTGTGTGCTGGAGCAGTTCATGTGTGAGGGAACTGTGACCATGGGCAGACTCAGATTGGAGCTTTGTGGACTTGGGTTGAAGCAGTTTCGTGCATGGGGTAACTGCAGCTGTGGGCAGACCCAGATTGGACTTCTTTTTTGTAGAGGACTTTTTCTCCTCTGGGAAGGGTGCCATGTGGAAGCAGAGGGAGGCTGGGAGGAGTCCTCTCCTGTCCCCAGAAGAGGAAGGAGTGGCAAAGACTGCATGGGATGAGCTGACTGCAGCCCCCATTCCCATCCTCCCTGAGCAAAGTGGGGGAGGTGAAGAAATCAGGAACAAAACTGAGCCCAGGAAGAAGGGAGAGGTGGGAGGAAGGTGTTTGACTTACAGATTTGGTTGTATCTCTCACTGTTCTACTCTGATGTTGGTTACAAATTAAAATTGTTTTGTTTTTCTGTCTTTGCGGAGTCTGTCTTTTGTCCATAGCCGTGTAAGTGGTGAGAAGCCCTCCCAGTCCTTATTCTGTCTAGCCCCCTTTTTGGGCATCATGGTGCTCAGTTGTGCACTGGGCCTAAGCCACAGCAGTTGTGAAGGACCTGAGCCAAACCTCAGGGATGTCAGTCAGAAGTCTGCCAGCCACTCCGAAAGACATTTGGTAACACAAAGGAGTCTGCTGGAAACTCGACACACACTTTGCTAAGTTGAGTACAGTGCCTTAATTACAAGCCAGTCCTTCTATCTTTTGTAGTTTTAAAAACAATATGCCTCATATAGATGGAGCACCATGTTACTGTGTAGTAACAATTAATACAAGTTTCTACAGATTTTTCTTATTTCAACACTAGATTAACATGGCAAGGAATTGCAAGAGAATTGATGTTTGAAAAGGTATGCAAATATAAACCAGGCGGTTAGTTTGCTCACATTGGTTAGTATGCTTAACAAGGGAGGGTGCAATCTTCAGTCGAGTCTCTGGAGGAACATCTCTATTCCTGTTTAGCATCACTGCACAACTTTGCATTTTTGCCTGCTTTCCTTGGTGCTATAGCCCTTTTATCTCAAAACACTAGGCAAGGAAAATAAAATATGGATGAGAAGTGGCATATCTGAATGGCTATGTATATCTATTATGTGAATTGGTACAGAAGAAGAGGATGCATCATCGTGCTTCGATAAGAAGCAAATCAGAAGCAATTACTTTTTTTCTTTCAGAGAAAAGGGGATCGCTTACAGTACTTCAAAATAAAAAGATTTTTTCCAATGGCCTAGAGAGTAATAATAATTCTCTGTAAGTTGAGACACTACCATTCCTTTCCATCTCACTAAGCATGAGCCTTCCGTGGTGTATGAATGCATCTCTGCACTTAAGAAATAGATTGCTCCTGTTGAATTGGATAAGCTGCAGTGACGCCACTTCTTACACATCATTGATTCCTGATCAAGTTGGATTAGATTTTGATCTTTATTTTTAAAACACATCTTCTATTCTAAAGGAGAAAATTAGTAGAACAAATTGTTTTCCACAAGGTTTTATCAAGTAGAAAACATATTTGTGAGGTTGATACATAGTGATTGCTCAGATGTCTGAGTGACTGTGTGTAGAATGGAATTCTGGGCTGTCACACTCAGTAATGGCAAGTCTTTTTACTCACTGTTGCTGTGGGTAAAGCACAATGTGGTTGGCATGGGTGGTAGGCTTGTACTGGGGCAATGCTTTTTCTCCAACCTATGCGTGAACCCGTGTGAGGCTTAGCTATGGAAAATAACAGAGTATCTACAGCCTCCTTTGAGCCCCTGTCCCTGGAGGTGTTTAAAAGATGTGTAGATGTGGTGGGCTGGGCAGTGTTAGGTTAATGGTTGGACTCGGTTTCAAGGGTCTCTTCCAACCTAAATGATTCTGATTCCATTGATTTAGAGAGAATTGCAAATGCTTGGCAGTCCCGTGGAGCAGCTTATTAGTTAAGTTACATATAAGGAAAGCTCTTTATCTCCTAGCAGAAGCTCATGGTTAAAACCCCCTGATATCTAGATAAATACCGTGTATACATCACAAATTTCAGGTAGTGGGAAGAAAACATGTTGCTTTTGGACAATAAACAGCATGTCAAATAATGTAAGTTTATATTAGGAAGTGAAGACAAACGTGTGTCTCAATCTGCTAAAAGCATTTCTACATGCAGACTTAAACACTTTTGTTCTTTTACTGTTCTTCTTCCTGCAGGACCTTATTTGCATTTATTTGCCATTTTCCAATGAGATTTAAAAACAACTTAAGCAGCTTCATGACAAGGCTTATTTCTTTAATACTTGTAGAGGCAGAATGAAAAAAGCATGTTATGCTGGTTATAAACATTAATATGTTCTTAATGAAATAAAACCAGTTCATTGGTTAGCCAATATATATGCAACAGGAAAAGCTAATGCTTGGTTTGTTAGTTGGGGATTTTGTGAGTATTTTCTTTTGCTTAGCCTTACTGCAGCTCAGCAGGCAACAGATACGTCTGTATACCTTCTTGGGCTGCTGCCAAGAGTTAGTAAAGCTTCTTTCAAGCCTTTTCCTCAGTTGGCTGTCATATTCATTCTGGCTTCACCATTCTTGCCCTTGCGGCCAAGAAGGCCAATGCCATCCTGGGGTGTATGAGAAGGGGTGGTTTTAGGTCAGACAGGTTCTCCTTCCCCTCTGCTCTGCCCTGCTCAGACCACATCTGGGATATTGTGTCCAGTTTTAGGCCCTCAGTTCAAGAAGGACAGGAACTGCTTGAAAGAGTCCAGCAGAGCCACAAAGATGCTGGAGGGAGTGGAGCATCTCCCTTATGAGGAGCGGCTGAGGGAGCTGGGGCTCTTGAGCTTGGAGCAGAGGAGACTGAGGGGTGCCCTCATTCATGGGGATCAATTTGGAAAGGGCGAGTGTCAGGAGGAAGGAGCCAGGCTCTGCTCTGGGATGTCCAATGCCAGGACAAGGGGCAATGGTCCCAAGCTGGAGCATAGGAGGTTCAAGCTGAAGATGAGGACAAACTTTGTCAGTGTGAGGATGCCAGATCATGGCCCAGGCTGCCCGGAGAGGTTGTGGAGTCTCCTTCTCTGCAGACATTCAAAACCCCGCCTGGCCGTGTTCCTGTGTGACCTGGTCTGGTGATCCTGCTCTGGCAGGGGTTGGACTGGATGATCTTTCAAGGTCCCTTCCAACTCCTCATATTCTGTGATTCGAGCTCCTCATCTTTCTCAGTGCTCTGGTGTCCCCTGCCCCTAGATGCATTCCTGAAGGTTTGCTGTATCTCTAGTCAGAATAAATACGTCTAATCTGTGACGCCACAGTTTTGAGGTTTGTGTCCTGGAGGTATGAACAGTCTACAACTTTCTTGAAGCCTTGATTCATTGACTCAATCTTTTTTTGTGATTTAATCAGTCTTTCAATAGCTCAGGAGTAACTTAAGTTTGTTACCTTGTTCAGCACCCTCTTTCTATTGCTATTATGACAAACCTGTAGAAGGACTACATTACCCTGGCTTCTACCATTGCTATCAGAATTACAGGAATCAACAAGGAAGCTGCAAACCCTGTGCTAAGAGAAAGGTATTGATGGGAAGAACTACTCATAATACCTGCCTTTTGGTGTCAGTCCTCTAGCAGGTGTTGCTTGCAAGGCACAATGGCACATCTGGAAACAAGAGCCTTTCTATTCGTGTAGCTGAAAGGGCATTAGCTGCTCTTGCGTGAAGAACAGGTTTAGGATAATGGACCTCCCTGCTGAAATATTTGCTTTTGAATAAACTTGTCAAATGCAACAAGGAAATGTCATGGCAAAACTTTCCCGCTTCTGCTGCGAGGAGAGCTTCTGTTTATATGATGACCAGAGGGTTGTGTTTATTGGAGTTGCACTGTGGTGCTGTCTGCTGTAGGTAGATACAGTGAAAGGGGACAAAGGGCAAGTGCGATTTATTGCTATCGTTTCCTTTCTTCCAGCAGGTAACAGCAAAACAATTACCTTGTGTTTAAAACAGGTATTTTGTAGAAAGAATTCATAGGGGGAAGCAAGAAACTGCTGGAACAGATTCACATTCATTTATGCTCAAGACAGACTTACCGTTCTTTATGGCACAACTTGTGACCCTTATTGTAATGGAGGATACAAAGTGAGGAGAATAATGGACAAGGAAGGCATCCTGCACTCCCTCTAGAGTTCGTGCATTATTCCTGCTTGCTAGAAACCACTTTGGTGAGTGTTCACTTAAGCATAATGAAAGTGTAGCTCACAACGTACCTTTGTAGCTATGCCAGGTCAGATAAATTATGTTATGAGATGTTATTTTAGATTTACTCACTCTTTATCTGTAGAGCTAAAGTTAAAATTAGAAATTTTTAAAAGGGTAGTTTTCATTCATAGCCATTGCAAAACTATGATGTGATTCAGTGCATTGGAACTAGGCAAAGGTGATAAGCCTGGTTTTCAGTACTTCAGAAAGCTTTATGTAGGCATCTTGGCTGATACTTGAACTGCTTCAAGACATGGTTCTGATTAGAAAAATGCCTGTCTGTACTCCTTAATGTTACCATTTCTTCTCTCAGCATTTATTTATTTAGTTTGTTTTAAATTATGCTGCAGGAAAAACTACTACCGGTTTCACAACCTTGGCTGAGGGTTGGAAAAGTGTCTCTACAGCTGGACAGAGCTTGACTTTGTCTGCATTGCACAGAAAGGTGTAGTTTGGTCCCTAGAAACAAATACGTTGCATTTCTGCAATTCCCCTTAGTAGTGACTTGTTTCCTTGGTGAGATACGTGGCTTTTTAAGGCTAGAGCTCAGGTGCTTTGTTTTTGGACTCAGTTCTCCTGTATGGCAGAAACATGTCCAGAGTTACCAATTCAGATGGAGAAGCTCTCACACAAGACAAGAGGCAAAACTGCTGGCTTCCAGCCCATACAGCAGCAGTGGAAGTGTAGCGTTGAGCTAACATGAATGAAATCATACATTCTTAAACCAAAAATGAAACACTGGTTTAGGAGTCTTTTAACTGTTCATTTTGTTCACAAATGGTAAAACTAAAAGGATTCAACACTT
>NW_010200951.1:0-10490 GCF_000695765.1 Mesitornis unicolor | reverse complement strand
TTTTAACCCTTCCCAAAAATTCCCCCCCCCCCCCCACATCCTTCTGACTTTACAAAAATGTTTTGTTGTTTTTTACTGTTCTGATGTACCCCCCAATAAACAGTAATATAGCCCGGGGAGGGGGAAAGCCATATGTCAATTTTTGTAGAATATTTTATCTAAGCCATGCATAACAGATGACAACAAATGTCATTAATATTAACAGAATTAGTTTTGTTTTATTTCTGCTTTGTGAAGTCTTATTCATCTTCATGCTTGGCTCTGGGGGCAAAAACCCAGTAAAATATAAATTAAATATAATTATAATTTAATCTTTGCTAGTCTTAGAACATCTTCTATTCCCACATTGCAGTGCTTTAGTATTGACCTACCTTAAAGATACTGGCTTTATTGTTTGCTCCCTAGGTTTTTCACATGCAGAAAGATGGATTTCAATTATTCGGTAGAAATTTCCTCCCAGACAGAATTTTCCCTTGATATCTTAACTGAAGACAGACCTTTTAATGTACTGATTTTTTTGCTTCATTTGTTCTTCAGCTTAGAAATGATTGCCTACTAATCAGTTAAAGAGCTAGAAATTCTTAGCTTAGTTGAGTCTTGATGGATTACTGTACCGTTTTTGGACTGAGTTATTATTGTTGTGGAGGTAAAGGTTGTTAAGTATTTTAGTCTTCTTGTAGTCTGTTGGCTGTAGTGCAATTTCCAGTGAAAACCTGGGTTAAATGTGGTTGTGTATGTATTTGTATTAACTTCTCTCTGAAGCTACTTTAAGCACACAGACCACCTACATTTTTATAGCTGGCAACTGAACATTACTTAGAATGAAATGGATGCTCTTGTCCTTGTCATCGCTGTGAGGGGAACTGATGCACATGTGCCCCTTTCAACTGTCCAAGAGCCCTGGCACCACTGAAAGACAAAAAGGAGAGAACCCACATCTAGGACACAGAAGCCAGTTAATGACAAGAAGTAAGTTGCCACGTGAAAAGGCATTGAGTTTAAATTAAAATAAGCGGGATGGGGTTCTGGTTCTGTTGCAGATGAGACTTTCATGAGGGGTTAGGATTTTGCCCTTGTAGGCTGGCAGAAGTCTCCATCCTTCAGGCTGACTGGAGCAAGCTATGAACAAAGAGCAATTATTCCTTCTTACCCTCTAACAGGTTTTGGTGAGCATGGAAACAATATGAGCTATGTTAGTGAAAGAAACTATACGCCAAGAAGCACTGATGTGTTCATACTGGATCCAAAAGAGTGTAGTTTAAGGTGTTGTCTATGGGCTGTTTGGGGTGCTGGATACAGAACCATCGTGTACGCAGCGCTGCTGTGGAACACCCTCTGAACTGTCAGGGCAGGCATGAGAGTTTTGTCCTTCCCCTGACCCCAGCCTCTCACTTCAAGTCCTTTCCATAGTGGTGTGCTCTCTCCCTGGGCTAATTGATTTTCACCCCTTCCTCTAGTTCTTTACCCGCTGATGGAAAAAAAAAACCAACCCAAACAGCCCCTGCAGATAACTTCTTAACTCACAACATGGGAATAAATTATAGCGACCACCTCTTGCTTCTCAGGAACTTTTCTGCTAGAAGGTACCTACTGCCAAATCTACTGAGCGCGTTTTTCTGAATTTCAGCTATTTCTTCCTTAAATAAATGTAATACAGTGAGTGTTTTCCCTGATATCTGATGAAACACTTTCTCATTCTCCATGTGCTCCATGTAATATTTGTTCCTGTTTCTACTTGGCTTTTATTTCTGTGGCCAATGGATACAATAAGGGATTGTAATGTTATTGTTGGCAGAAGCTAACATAACTGTCTCATTTGCACGATGGCTTTGGTTTTCAAAATTTCTTTTGTCTCTTACAATGTAGATCACTACTTTAAATTAGAATTTGTAAATTGTTTTGTGTGCATTTGAAACCTTAGTATTACATTGAGCATAAACCTCTTGCAAGAGTTTTATTCTTACAGTTTGTATATTAATATTGATTTTATGTTAGTTACTAATGAAGGCTTTGCTGTGGTCAAGGCACTAACTGCTGCAAAAGGGGAAGGGTAACATGGTAGCGTACATGAACTTACTGGAATGGCTTTACTAGTTGAGGAGTTACACTTCATCATGTGCAAAAGGCAGTTCTGGAAACTGTGTGGACCATATGCTTGGTTTGCTTGTTGCTGCTTCAGTAATAAATAATGAACCTTCTATCAGTGCTGGGAATTACAGGACTAAAAGTTGGGCCTGGTTATGATTTTTAACAGTGCTGAAAAGATCATAGTGCCTGGATGTTTGCCTTGAAGATCTCTATATAAGTACTCCTATTTAGCCTAATAAAAACCAAAATAGGATTTAGAGTTTCACATTGTTAAATCTTGCTTTTTGTAGGCATTGAAATATCTACAGTATGTAAGGAAGTTACTTGTGTATTATAGATAGAGCAAATAGATTTTAAACTTGAGAATCTGTGCTATATCTGTTTTGTAGTAGCTCAGGTAACAACCTGTGACTTAACTTGACATTTCAAAACTAATTCCTCTGGACAGCAGTGGAAAACTTAACTACTAGCACAGTTTATTGCTTCATCAGAATCTATGTAAAATAACTTAGAAGTGAAAAGATCAGGTATTTGGTACTTGTTTTGTTACAGGTCATTTTGTTAGAGGTTCCTCCACCAAATGAATTTGTGGTCTTGCACTGTATTGTTGTGTATCTGTATTTAATAGGGTAACTGAGAAATAATGTTTTTATTGAAAAATAGCAGTATCTGGCATTAAACCCACATCTTCCTGTTAAATTCTAGCCTGCTGAGTCTCAGTATTTTCCCGGTGCAGAGAAATAGACCTAAAGGAGGAAAGCTCCAAAATTGATATTGGAAAAGGAGACTTGTTACATGACTGCTACCATTAGTTTTTAACTGACATGTGGGGAGAGGGTGTAAAATAAGAAGCTAAAGCAGGCTTAGCATTTTCAGAAGCTTTGCTTTTGACATGATCCTATTTCTTGTACGCTCAATACAGTTACCGATGGTGCCTCAAACAGGCAATATTTGTCAGCACTTATACAGCACTTCTTACTCAAGATTTTGAAATCTCTTCAAAACACTGAAGTACATCACAGAGCCTCCCTGCTATGCATGTTAATTGTTTTGTTTTCATCTACAGAAGGGTGGAAATGGGGAGGTTAAGTGTTCTGCCCATGGTGTGCAGGCTGAGTTTGTCTCCTGGCTTGGGTTAGAGTTGAAGCCCTTATCACAGTGACTGGGAGCACTGGGACCAACCAGCAGATCTAGGGGGGCAGCCTAGTGGTGGCCTGCTTATGCCTTTCCACTAAGATGGCAATACAAAATAAGTAAGATACAGGTGAAAGCATTCATAAATTAAAATGAGGCACCAAATACTCGATTTGCTGTGTCTTCTGGTTTGCTTTTGGCTTGGTTCCTAATCTTGTTTCGCACAAGAGAAACTCCTACTGTGAATGCCTGCTTCTTAATAATAGAATATTACTTTACTGATTAATATTTGTTGGACACTTAGTATAATTATGGTTTCTCACAGCTTCTTTAATTACTGTAATATGAGGTTTAACTTAAGCAAAATATTTTAAATTAGCTTAACGATGCTTTGCAACTTAATTCTGTACAGGGAGCACAGCAGTTGACTGTTGAGAGAGGAGAAAGCAGTCCTTCCTGAACAGGAGACGTGTTTTGGAATGGTCAGATTTGTTAGGATTTTTGTTTCTGAATCAAAAGATGTAACACTGGAGATTTGCAGAAGCCAGGAACTCTGCAACCTCAGCCTAGGGAATAGCTGCAGGGAGCACAATGGACTGGGTAAAGGGGAGCTCTGTGGAGCGCATTTGAGGATGTCGGTGTTTACTCACTAATGGAAACTGGAGTGACAAAATTAAAAGCCTATGATTAGTAAGGCATGCCAGTGTCTTTAAGGACTAACTGCTATCTTTTCAAGTGAATCTGCAGAGGAACACCAGGTTGTTTTTCTCGGTGAGAAATTATCCTATTTCTTCTATGTCATTTGTGTTAAAAGCAAAAGGTGAAAAATGAATGCAAGCCTTTTGAAGAAATTAGTCGCTAGTTTTTTATTACCAGGATTTTAAAACAGAGGTTAGATCACATTCATTTTTATTGAATATTTTGGTGGAAAGTGCAGAAATACTTGCACTGAATTTTTGTTTGGTAGTAAAAGTAAGCATATTGGCAGAATAAAGAAGACGTAGGCCAGGTAAGGATGAAGTGGAGAATTCCTTGGTAACATGACCAGACAGCTCTATTTCTCCCTTCTCCATTTGTACGTCTCCAGTGCCATTTTTCAAATGGCCTTAATTTTCTCTCCTTTCAAATGGAATTGCTTCAGAGCAGAGCACGTTCTTGATTGTGGGAATCCATTATAATTTTTTTAAACGTTTCTGTGCATCAGTCCTCTTAAATCAGGAATGACGTCCTTGAAGTCTAACCTGAAGTTTGTACTTGATATAATTCGTATTTACAGTAAACTTGAACCAGAAGCTGTTGGGCACACTGTGTCCGTGCTATGGGAGACTTGAATGCCTGCTTGATATGAAATCTGACAAGTCAAATGTTGTGGGCATAAAAATCCTTCTAATTTTCCATGGACTTGGAAAACTTTTTACATTTTGTTCTCCTCCTTTGAAATTATTTATTTCAATTTACTGAAGTAGAAGTTTGTAGCTTCTGAAATACTCATTCTTCATAGTATGTGGTAAGAAACGGGAATTTGATTATGGAGAAAGGATCTCTTACAATATTTTAGAAAAGAAAAATTAGGTTTCTGATTCTGCATAATGCTGATGTATTTTGAAGTGTAATGCTTCATGCTGTCACCCTTGCAAATTGATTCTTATTTAGGAAATGAAAGATTGTGTAAAATATAAAATTCTTGTGTCATTTAAAGTGCCTGATAAAGTACAGCAGTCTCCCAGAATTCAGTCCCAAACATGAAGCATTGATTAAAAGAAGGCATTTAAATAATGTAAAATTGTTCAATGCTGAGCATGATCAGAACCCAAATCATTTTCAAATAGAAGTACCTATAAAATTGATGCAGTTGAATAATTTTAAATTGCTTTATATTGCGCAAGCACAGAACCTCAGTCGTTTCCAGGTTGAAGCACTTATTAAAAAAAAATAAATAAAAATTGAAGTGTTCCAGTAAATTTAAATTATTATGTATAAGGAAAAAGGCCTTTAAATTATCGGATGCTAGATATTTTTCTTTAAGTTTTCTTATTTTTATGTACAACGCAAACAGCTTTACTTTGTAAAAAATGAATCAAAAACTTTATTGTATAAGCTTGCAAAAAAATAAAAGAACTCCTCTTTTCCAAATAGTAGCGGTAGGAGATTCCACAATCAAATGTATGTATGGTGGTGTAGGAATTCTCAATGCTTCCACTATTATGTGTATCTCAGACAAAAATCAAAATAAAATACAACCCTATAAAGAAAATAGCTTAAACACTAGAATTCTTCTTTAGTTTGTCTCTCTGATAAAAAGTAGATCTCTTCAGAATCCCCAAATCTGAGTTCTGGTAGACTCTTTACCTGGTCAGTCTGGACAGATGCAAGAGCATGTCCTTCCCTGCTTTCTGCCCAGGGATTTCAAAGAGAGATGTGACTCTCGCCTCTCTCAACTACTTTAGTGATATTTATATTTAGATGTAGATATAGGTTGCAAAGTAAGAGCCAAGGCAGAGATTCACATTTTTCACAGCCTTTCGTGTCTTATGTCGATTGCTTGTGTCTGCTGCCTCTGGAATCTCATGTGGAGCAGATGACAGCAAGGTAAATGCAGACAATTATGGAACTAATAAGCATGCAGAAAGTGCTGTCTACAGGGTTAAGTGAGGAGGCTACAATAACAAACTGAGTTTCCTAACCACCACAGAAATTAACTTGATTTAAACTACAGGTTTCAAAAGCAAATGTTAGTTCACTGTGGAGATTCCACGATGGAGTTAGTGGGAAACAACTGTACGTGTGTCCTTATGCCTCGGGTCTGACGGCTGTCCCTGTGTGTGAGGAGAACAAAGTCCTTATGTTCGCATGGTTGCAGATATTATTTTCTGTAAAAATAATACAGCCCATTATTTTCTGTAATGATTTTCTACAGCCAGCCAAAAAAAGTCCTGAGATATTTAACAATTAATTTGCAGTATTTCCCAGCAGCATCACTCCTTGAATAGTTGAAAGAAAGGTCTGTGGTAAAGAAATAAGGCAAGAGGTATTCAATAGGGCGTTACTATGGTGCTTGTGAGATCTCATTCTCAATGTGTCAGAATTTTCTTTGACTTCCTAAGACATATGGGGTCAATAGCTGTATCTTTTAAGTAAAAGATTTCATCCAGCTTTTAAATGGCAAGCAATTACAAGAGAGAGAGGGTTATAGACCAAGGGCTTGGTTTCATATGTTCTAATTAATTTACCAGACTGATTTTTTTTTTTCACCTGCTCAGTAGCCAAAGAGTGTTGGTTTTTAATAGTAATCATGTTCCTAGCATTAATGTTTTAATTAAGGTTTTATTTCTTTGGAAAGGTCATTATTGGTGTAATGTCACTGCTAATACAAGGGAGCCTGTAAGCTTTAGAGATTTTGCTTTATTGTGATGTGCTCAAAAATGTTCAACTACTTGCTGTATTTCCCCTGGGGCGTGCTTTCTCTAAATTCAGAAGGCTTACTACAAGTCCTTTTAAATACTTTTGACTGTGTTCTTGCATTCTGTTAACAGTACCCCTCAAGTAGCAGCTGGCACTGCCAAGAAGACCAGTGTCTTTTTTAAAAAAAATCCTTTTCTTTTTTTTCTGGATTACTCTAGAAGCTTGAAAATTACTGCTCATTGTAAATAAATACACAAGCTGTTGACTTGTAAACTGAGCAGTGATAAAACAGCATGGAAACCATACCAGTTAATCCAATAAAAATCATTTATGGCAACTAATAACAAGGTACAGTTAATACTTTTTAGCAAAAGAAACTAAAATCACTTAAAAACCATCATGAACAACAAAATTAAAAGGTGTGTAAGTAATTTTAATAATCAGTCTTGGAATTGAATTCTAGGCTGAAATAATGTTAAATTATACTGTAAATCCTATGGATCTATCAAACAGTCCTTGTTAAAACAAATTGAAGAGATATTTAAACACATCTGTAATATAGCAGTATGTATATATTGCGTATATTTTTCTACATTTCTTTCAAGTTTTTTCTTCCTCTGTAGTTATTTCCAAATTACTGTCTTTCTGTTACACCTCTCACTTCTTGCAGTTGTTGATCCGCTGTCAATGCTAGCTGGGGGTAGTGGTGCTTTATTTTGACAGGCACATAAAGGTGGGGGAAGGAGCACAGAAGAACTTCAATGGATTTACTGCAGAATAGTTACATAGCTCAGCTTAATAGGTTGATTTCCTGTGATCTATAGAACTGTGTCCTTAGGAAGGTTGACAAGGCAGGTAGCAGCTGATCTATTTTCCTTCCTGGAATTTCTGTTCTATGGGTTGTGAGATAAAGCTAAACCAGGTATTTTGTCACGGAATCACAGAATGTCAGGAGTTGGAAGGGCCCTGGAAAGCTCCCCCAGTGCAACCCCTGCCAGAGCAGGATCACCAGAGCAGTCACACAGGAACACGGCCAGGGCTTTGGGTGTCTGCAGGGAAGGAGACTCCACAACCTCTCTGGGCAGCCTGGGCCATGCTCTGCCACCCTCACACTGACAAAGTTTGTCCTTATGTAAAAAGCTTTTCCTTTCCTTGTCCAAGTATGGTGTACTGTATAGGATAATCTACTGCAATTTCAGTGCCCTCAATCTGTATGTCTAATAAAGGTTTAAATTACCCTCTCTTTTTTTTTTATGGTGATTGTCTGCACTATGTTCTAAGGTTTTTCTATCTTGTGGGTGAAAGTTAGCATACAGGCAGTTTCTGGTTTGTGTTTTGTTTCATACTTTGATTTCTGAGCTCACTTCCCCTTTGGATGGTAGGCTTGGTTTGGTGGTTTGTTTGTTGTTTTTTTCTCTCCAATACTTTTGCCTGAATCGAGGGATTTAATTTAAATATTAATTTTTAAAAATCTTGCATTCATGACTGTGTAGGAGAAGGTCAAAGAATGTTCAATAAATGTTTTCTTGAAGTTGAAATACAACACTTTCACTATTCCTTGTACTTTTATGAGTTCTAGGGGTTGGTTCCTGTTTCTGTAACGTTCCAAGGTGGGCGCTCTGTGTATGTGTTTAAACCTCAGAACCATGCTATTCTCTAGAAGGTTGTTTTTCAGCAAGCTCATTTTGAGTCTTAGCTTAGCAGCACAAGACAGATGTTCAGTATTCCACTAAGTTCAGTTTTGTGGTGCAGTAATAATTGCTTTATAATACTGCTTTGTGGAGTAGAAAGAAAACGACAGATGGAAGGTTGCACCTTTTTTGATAGCGATCGTGCTGTTGGGAAATTAAACAACTATCATATTCCTTATAGTTCCCAGCCATCCTATCCAAAACCCACTATCTGGTGTAAGAAGTATGATTTTAATTTTTTCTCTGATGGCTTTTGGCACATCAGGGTTTTCCTGTGTGGAATAATGACTTTGCCCCATGCAACTGCCTGTGAAGGGTTATAAATATGTTTAAACAATTCTTAATTTATTTCCTTTGTTTACAAAGAGAGCCCGGTATTTTCATTCATCTAAGCATTTCATGAAGTCATTACTGCTGGAAAATAGGATCAACCTGTTTAGTTCCTTAGGTGATAAATAACTAAAACGTTTGGTATAAGCAGGTCTTTGAACGGGCTGTTGTTGTAGTGCATTTTAGGTTTCAGTAATTCCATACCTTGCAGTATAACCGGATCAGAACTCTGACTTTCAATGTTTCTTCTTTATGCCTCTTTCACTGGTACAGGAGTGCTATTGAATGGCTCATTTGCATTACTCTGTGCCCTCTAAATGTATTTATTATGTAGCGTCTCTAAACAGTCTAACCAGTTGTAGTCTCATTCCACTGGTGTATAGGTTTCAGCAAAATACGATGACTTTTTTCATCACACCTAAAAATAAACAGACAATAACTGTGAAGCCCAACCTGTCCTTTTGTCTAAGGAGTTGTATTTGTTAAATGTGCTATTAATCATGATGGGCATTCACTTGTTAAATAGTTGAGTAATTTAAAATATTACTTACTTTGAGCGCAAGTAACACATTTTGTTATTAATAATTAAAATCCTTAATGGACAAGGATGATAATTATTGCCTGGATTACAAAAATCTGAACAATGTTGAGATATGTCTACGTAGATGAAACAGTAAGTGGATCCCAAGGCCTAAGCCATAGGGATGCAAGGCATCTTGAGTCTGGAAGCCATCGTCTATTGGCAAACCCTGGTTTTCCACTGATCAGCTCTGTTGAGAGGGAAGGTTCAGCTTGGGCTCTGTGCTGTGAGGTCTCTCACTTGTGAGCAGAGTTGGTTCCCATCTGCTCAGAAAGGACACAGATTTAGCAATGCACAAGGGCTTGCATCTGTCTTTGCATTTTATAAAGATTAGTCTTGACTCTATGCAAAAGCTGCTTAGCGCTGTTGAGCTACATGGAGGCAGTATCTCTGTCAATGTCAAATTTTTCAGCTTTTTGTGTGTTAATTTTAGAATGATTGTGATCCATCAGTATGACAAGACTTTAAAAAGGAAAAGTGGAATTTTAGAAAGCATTAGGTAACATATTTTGGGCTTAAGGAACTATTAATGTCACTTAACAGACCCTGGAGAATGCTTATCTGGAATTCTTTGTATTTTGCACATGCACAAACTTAAGCAGGCCACTGAAATGATCAAAGGAACGTGTCCTTATAGGAGAAGATTGAATGAGCTTGGTTTGTCTCGCCTAACAAATTGCAGAGTTAGAGGATAAAGGTTAATTAAGTTATGAGACAAGACTTGCATGAGAATAAATGGCTGTAAATTGACCATGAACAAACTCATTCTGGAAGCTACAAAATGACCATCAGAATAAGAGTCCAGAATTGTGGAATACAGGAAAAATTATTTGTCATTGGGATTGAGTAATCCAGCCTAGAGACTTTGTTGTGCCTGCTTGTGGCAGCAGAGGTGGTTCATTCCAGGCCTCTATAAGGCTTTTCTGGGTTCCCAAGTCAAAGGAGCTCTAAGCTAGCTCTAATTCTGATGCATGGAAGTTGTGGTAGCAAGAATTCAGTAAAAACCCTTAACTTTAGGGTCATGGCAGCTCAACCAGATTAAGTGCAGACTGGTGGTCTTGCACTTGTCTTGGTCTCTAAAAACCATGTTTTCAGAGCTACACTATTGCATGGGCACTGGCTTTCACAGCACTACCTGTGACTTGATCCAGGGAGCAGATGTGACTGGAAGAGCAGAAAAGGTGATTGGCTTTCAGCATCTGGAGAGAAGAGAGGACTCGTCACAACTCGTCACATGTCCAAATGCCGGGTCCTGCACTTGGGAA
>NW_010200950.1:14298-43314 GCF_000695765.1 Mesitornis unicolor | reverse complement strand
GCCGGCCCAGCCCTAAACCACGACAACTGGTATTCTAGGAGAGTATTTAATAGACAGTTCTAAATCGACATACAGTCACAAAACATACTCTTTTTCCAATTCACTCATGTAGTTTCTAATGAAAACTAAAATAACAGTACTTTAAATATATGCAAACAGCATAATCACTACTCCTAAATATCCTATTTGTGGCTGTATTACAAAAATGTTTGAAAATAAATTGTTTTGTTTGAATAAATTTTTTAATGGATAATCTTTTCTGAGCATTTCCATGAGAAAATTTGTTTTGCAAAACTGTTGGTATACAGGCTACATAAATGGACAGTGAAATGGATCAACAGCTGGCTGAAGTGACTGACTCAAAGGACTGTGAATAGCAGCATGAAGTGAAGGCCTGGTGAAGGCCAGTCACTAGTGTTTTATTACAGGAGTTGATACTGGGACCAACTCTGACACTTTCATTCTGGACCAAGGTGATAGTAGAGAGTGCGTGACCAGCAAGTCTGCAAATGATGCAAAACTAGGAGGAAGGTTTGATACAATAAATGGTTGTTTTGGTATTCGAGGAACCTTAACAGGCAGGGAAAATGGGTCAATAGGAACCTCATGAAGTTCAGCAAACGGAAATACAAAGTCCTGTCTCTGGAGGAATAACACTATGCACAAGGACAGGCTGTGGGCTTACTAGCTGGAAAGCAACTTGGCATAAAAGGATCAGGGAATCCTGGTGTACAATAGGTTGATCATAAGCTTGCAATATGCCTTTGCCACAGAGATGACCAACAGCATCCTGGGCTGCATTAGAAAAAGCTTCTCCAGCAAGTCGAGGAAGGTGAGACTTTTCCTCAGCACTGTTGAGGCCACATCTGCAATACTGTGTTGAGATCTGGGCTCACCAGTGCAGGAGAGACACTGATGTGCTGGAGCAAATCCACCATTGTGCTACAAAGATAACTGAGGGACTGAAGATGGTGAGAAAGATGGAATGATTTAGCTTTGAGAAGAGAAGTCTTAGGGAGAAGACATATTATCAGTGTGGTTAAATAAATAACTGATGAGGTCAGAAAAGAGTACAGACCTTGTTTCTTCTCAGTGATATGCCATGATAGGACAAAAGCAATGAGCACATATTGAAATATAGAAAGTTACACCTAAACATAAAAGAACACTTACTGTAAAGGTGATCAATCACTAGAATAGATTGCCAAAAGAAGCTGTAGGTCTTCATCTTTGGAGATACTCCAAACATGACTGTAAATGGCCCTAAGCAGTCTGCTTCAGCTGGCCTTGCTCTGAGCAGGGATGGTAAATTAGGTGGAGGTCCAGAGGTCCCTTCTAACCTCAACAACTGATTCTATGAAAATATGTTTTTGAGAAATCTAGCTTTTCACCAATTTTCTAATTATCCATGTAAGATTTTAAAACTCTAAATATTTTAAAAGATTTTTTGAATATTTCCAATGAAATTTGGTCGGTATTCAAATAAATAGTTAAATATTATATATTTCAATAGCCAGTTCTATTACTGAGTTACTAAATTACTGATCTGTTTTCCTTTTATAATTAAAACTAAATTTGAAAAACTTAGAGGTGGAATTTTGCAACTGTTACTAATTTGAAATTAGCTTGATAGAACAGGTTGTTTTTATTTGAGATAGGTGTCTGACCTAGCTTCAGTAGACAAATCGCACACAGAAAATGTTCAGAAGCAGCATAAGAAAAACATGACATAAAATGGGACCTCTTGCAGAGTTGTTCTTGTTAAGTGGCAGCCCAATTAGCAATTACTGACAATTTAGCAGTTACTGAGCCCAGAATTTAAAGGTCGCTACTCTTATTTTAAAATCACTGTCTTAAAAATATTTTTTGTTACAAATTAGAGACATAAAAAGAAACAGGAACTTATAGCTCACTAAAGGGCAGTCTGTGACATATCTTTTTATCAAATGTGTGGTCAGTTGTCACTGGAGAGTTGCTTCTTAGAATGGTCTATGTTTATAGTCAGTGGGACTAACATTGGATTAGTCACCATGGCTACTAATAGTGTTGTTCTTTCAGGACAGATGAGGTCATCACATTGTGATCCTGGTGTCAGTCGGTGACCATGCTGATTTTTACTTATTTTTCTCTGTGTAGTTCATGTTCCCAAGTGAACTAGTATTACTACTAGTGCATAATCCTTCTGTTGTTCCCAGTAGAT
Organism: Mesitornis unicolor; assembly: GCF_000695765.1. Taxonomy (NCBI): domain Eukaryota; kingdom Metazoa; phylum Chordata; class Aves; order Mesitornithiformes; family Mesitornithidae; genus Mesitornis; species Mesitornis unicolor. Next base: position 41,114 of record NW_010200950.1, on the reverse strand, counting down.
GTGCTCCTAGAAGAATTTCTTTCCTCCTGCAGAAGCACTCTGTTTCTCAGTAGGCACAGCCCAGCGTGAGATAGATGATAGGGTAAGTGTGGATGAATAAATGCTGTTGATGTTCACCTGTGGTGATATAAAATGGAACCCCCCACCCCCAAGCAAAACCCTTTTTGGTGGATACAGCCTAAAACTAGGTAAACAGGAAGTGTACAAATCTGGATAGAAGAAAAGTAGAATTTTCTGTGTATACAGATCCTAAAATATCTTTTAAGTAATCATGCCTGCCTTTCAGGAACCACAGAATTAAGTGAAACACAGAAGTGGATTAAAGTCTACCTTCTACCTGACACTGGCATTTTATTTACAAAGATACAAACATAAAACTTTAATAGCTGAAGTTTCTGTCAATATCTGCTGCAGACACAGATCATACAACTTGCATTCTCCTCAGTGTGAAATTTCAGTGTTTCTTCAATCCCAAACTTTTTGTATGTATGGCTTGGCAGCAATAATACGGAACTCCTCTATGAACTGAGTAACTATATTAGTACATATCAGATGCAAAATGGTTTAAGGCTGTTTGCTGTCATCTGAGGAAATTTACAGGTTCATTTTAGCTTTTAGTGTTAGTATTTTAATTTAATAATAAATTTAATAATTCTCAAGTGTATAATTTTAGATGCTAGTTATTTTTTGTCTTCTGATTTCTTGCTTGGAGAATGTGTAAGAGAAAGATGCATATGCTTGCAAACTTGTCTATTGTAGAAATAGATGTCAAGTATTAATTCACTTTTTTCAAGGATGCACAACACAAACGAAGAATATTTTTTAAATTACCCTAAAATTAAATGAAAGAACTTTTTATTCCTTCATAAGCACAGAATTTACATTGTGATGTCATGCTAATTGGTTAACTGATTCAATTAATATTATTCTTGAGCCTCTCCTATTATTTGCCTTTCTTAATATTTTCTTCTTCTATTTTGTGGTACTTACTGTAGAGACTTCTGATTAGGTTTAGTAACGCTTCATGATATATGCCAGATTGTCAGAATGTCTTCTTTGTTCTTTTGGGATAAAACAGACATTGGCCAAAATTTCAAGAATGCCTACTGCTTACTTAGTCCCTCACAAGAAAAAAAAGAACAGGTACAAGCAATTCAATATAATGGAATCAATAAAGAAACACGCAAAAACCTATTCTGGAAGTAAAGGATAAGGGGGAGAAAAATTAACTGCTCTTCTGAGATTTCTGGAATAAGTCTGTCAGATACGGATGTTTTTCAAGTGTTGTCTCCTCAAAGTCTTAAAGACTATTAAACAACATTTTTCTCACAGGTGTGTTTCTTTTTTTGTGATGTTTTAATTGTTTTTTTTCTCTTTCAATTATTCAGAAGCTACTTTAGAATACCAGTTACACCTATTGAGTAATTTTTCTTTTTTCCTTTCTTTTTTGTCCTTTTATTCTATTTGTTGCAACATTACTTAAAAATTGAAAGTATTTTCTCAATCTGTATAACTCCAAAACTAGCTAACACATTCTCTTCTATTTTTTTCTTTTTCTATGTTTTGTGGTTTAACTCTAGTAGGCAGCTTAGCTCACTCCTCCCCAAGCAGGATGGGGAAGAGAATCAGGAGGTAAAAGTGAAACAGCTTGTGGTTTGAGATAAAGACAGTTTAACAGGTAAAGCAAAAGATGTACGCTAATGTCAAGCAAAATAAGGAATTCATTTGCTGCTTCCCATCGGCAAGCAGGTGTTCAGCCATCTCTAGAAAAGCAGGGCTTCATCATGTGTGATGGTTACTCGGGAAGACAAAGTCTATAAATGAAAATATCTACCCTTCCTCCTTCTCTCCCCCCCCGCCTTCGCTCTCCCGCTTTTATTTCTGAGCATTACATCATATGGTATAGGATATCCCTTTGGTCAGTTAGGAGTAGCTAACTGTGTCCTAGCTGTGTCTTCTCACAACTTTTGCCCACCCTCAGACTACTCTCTGGTGGGGCAGTGTGAGGAACAGAAAAGTTCTTGACTCTGTATAAGCACTTTGCAATTACTAAAACATATGTGTGTTATCTGCCCTGTTTTCACCCTAAATTCAAATCACAGCACCATACAAACTACTATGAAGAAAACTAATTATATTCCAGCTGAAAGCAGTACGCTGTGCAAAGGAATACAACAGAAAAGAATACTGGAAAATAAGATACAATTTGGGTACATGGGAATTCTTTTTGAAATATCAGAGATCCTGTCATAGCTGACTATATCTGCATTCTTTGCAAGTTTGTCTAGTAGTTTGGGTAAAAAAAACCACCACCACCACCAAAAGCAACCAAAAAAAACCCCAAAAGTTTATTCTCAGCTGCTGACAGTGTTTTGGTTACTGAGCACAGACTTTATAATTGCAGAGCCTATAGGACTCACCAAAGACAGGAAGCAGGACTCAAGGACCTGCAGAGTGAAGAAAAATTTGTTTGGAAAAATGTCTAAGATCAGTCTGAGGAAGCATATGGAGGAGATCAAGCATGTAACTGTGAAAAGGACTGATGGTTACATAGAAGGAAGATACTAGATCAGACTTCTTGTCTTTTGTTACTGAGACAAAGAAAAGGAAATGGGACACTGTGAAAGACATAGTGTCTTATACTGTACTGAGAGCTTCATAGAAGATAGAAGTGAACGTACTTGGAATTCAGGAGGGCAATACAAATTTGAGCACAAATAAGTAAAAACTGGAAGTGGGAATATATTCCAAGACTGGATGGGATACCAAAGTGAAGGTATTTCAAGAGCAACAGAAATGGTACTAGAGATGGAAATAAAAATGCGATCCTTGAGCAGTCATGAGAAAATGTGGAATGTCTTAATAAAACGTAAATCACGGAGAAAAACACACTAAAAAATATTAAACCTGGCTTGAGCAATCATTCAAAATCATTCTGCTTCAAGCATAAAACAGACATGAACAATACTTTTGACAAATACATGCACAGCTGTTAGAAAGCTGTTGTTGACCATGACAAAAAAAGTTTGGAGACATGTAAAAGTAAATAAAGCAAGTCTTCTTAGTGTATGAATGGAAGCTAAATATAATTTAAGGTTTAATGTAAATATATTTAATGGTAAAAGCTTAATATCTTTAGACTGTTTGCTTCTATAAAATTGCATTCAACCTCAAGGTTTATAAGTGCTTAACAAAAAGGAAGAAAAAAAAAAACACAAAAATCCAAGCAACATAGGCTAAAATGATAGTTTTAAAAAATTCTGTGAATGTTTTTTGATAGCGTAGCATTTATGGAATCTGTTAAAAGATATAATACTAGGCAAGATTCCGAGGACAGTCTTTAATAATGACAAGATGCTGCAGTATGATAGCATTCTACTTTCATCAGTCTCTACTGTCTTGAATAATGCGTTTTGATAGTGCCATATTAGTCAATCTCACACGCACTTTTAGTGACCAGCATCTGAGACTATGTCAGAAGATTTACCTAGAAGTTACAAATACTAGACATGGTCCAGCCATGTTCTCTGTATGTCTGTACATGTTTTCTGTATTCTGAATTCATTACTATATTTTTAGAACAGTATTTTTAGTCATTGTTTCCCAGCAAGCTTGTACATGACAAAACTATGTTTGCAGAGCAAAACATACCTCAGTTTTCAAATAACAAACTCAAATGTATTCAGAAGCTTGAACTGAAAGCAATGTCTATGAAAGAAAAAATGTTCATAATAGACAACTTACTGCAAGTTTTATGAAAAAAATCACATGAAAAAAGGAAAGACTTGCTGTATTAAGTACTGAAACCTATGCCAGTCCATTTCCTGGAACAACCCTTCGAACCGTAACCCACATATTTTAGCATACTTCACTTGTGTCTAAATGTATCTGCCTCTGGGTACACTTCTTGGACTGGTCCACTGATTGTTCACATTGTGGATTTGTTGGGTAGTACCCTAATTTCTAAAGAAGCGTGTTTTTCCTCTACAGAAAGTATCAGGAGAAAAAGAGAGAAAACTGCCATGTAGCTGATCAATTTCTGACATGAAGCTAGGATGCAACTTGGGGGTATACACAGATCAAAGATCTGGTCTCATATAGGTTTTCTCCAACAGAAGTTTTGCTTATCTTATCTTATTTTATTAAATTCTCCCGACACTGCTTTTGGTACCTTCAGGAACAGTGATGGTTAGTACGGTCTCTCAGTGTGGTTCCAGTGAAAAAGAACCCATGATGTGTAAGTATATATACTAAGTTTGTGTATGTATGTGTATGAGCATACAAGCATCTGTCTGTCTGCCTAGTTATCTGTCTGTGTGTGTGCATGTATGAACATAAATAAATAAATCTATATAAAAATGTATAGGGGGGCCAGTTACAGGTAACATCCAGAAAACTATCTCACAAAAATTTAAATGTATTAAATGTATTAATATCTTACATCTACAAAGATATTCTAATCACATTAAATAAAATCTAGAATAAATTTGTGTCTATCTATCTGTCATAATTTCACCCCTTAAAAAAACAAAGAGTGGATGTATTTGAATGTAAACAAATGGCTAACAGTATATAATTTCTTCAAAGATGGAAATATTGTCTCACACCACTGAATAGGACACCACAAAAGTATGACCTCTGGGCAGAAAAAAAAAAAAGGTTGGTTGTCATAAATATCAAGTTTAGAGTCCTATCTAATTTATAAAAGCTCTGACTTCTGACTTACAGTGTGTCCTAGTAAGTAAAAAACTAGATTATGATAGTTTCCCAAGGAGAAAGATATCTAGTTCACTCCTGTTGAAGTTATTTTTTTAGTGGAATATCTGATTCCCCATTGCCACATCACTTGACAACAAATCTGTCAAAGTAGCTGCTGCTGACTTTTTTAGTATATTAAATGGGCTTAGATAATTTTGCAGAAATAGAGACTACTGTGACTATTTTATTATGTGAAATTCTGTGATTTTCTTGTATGTAAAGGACAAAATGTTTAATCTTTTCAGTTTTATGACCACTATTTTGTACTCTTCTTCTATTTGTCTTATACGTATTTTTATGTTGTCTTCCTTCACGAGTATCAGGAACCAATAAGGAATGCTGTCCCCATTTACTATGCTATCAATGCAATGTTTTGTCATACACTGCCAAAGGCTTTCTTTGATAGCTATCTGAACCAGTTTTTATCAACATCTTCTAGGCATTTAGACTATGTCTACACTTATTTATTAATATACGTTACAGTGCTCCACAGGGCTCTGATCCGTGATCGTACTGCTGAGCAGCTGCTTGGAGCATGCCCTTATCACTATCATCTCAACTGTTTCCCTCGATTTTATTTCACTTCATTTTAGATTTATACAATACAAAAATCTACCACTAGCACTAGTTTTCTGGATGTCTGCCAAGCCATGACCAGTATCTACAGAGGACAGGTTGATTTCCTAGGGTCACTAATAAATATTGACTAAAGATACCACTTGGAAGCATGTGAAAATAAGCTGTCTTGATACTCAATATTTTATAACTTTCCATTTGCAGAGAGAGAACAAAAAATGTACTATATTGAGAGAAAGAAGAAATTAACAGTAAGAAAGAAAATAAACAGAATGATGTGTGATAATCACATAAATAATTTCCAATATGAAAAAAGCAATTAGATGAAGATTAAATTCTTAGTAAGCCATTTACTATGACAGTACCTTAACTTTTACATTTTTCAGTAAAGCTACTGCAGTTGCCAAATCACAGAGCTCTATTACCCGTTTTGCTCGGTAGCAAAGTCTCATAGAGTTTGCTGCTGATTAATGGTGTTAAACTGCTTACTATCCAATCAAAATAGATGCATTTGGGTTTTAGTATTCTGATTTTTTAAGTTGAAGCAAGTAAATATAGTCTTCAAAACTGCATATAGTGTTTGCCACACAAAGTCTTCTAAAACATTTTTTCAGTCTTCAGTTTTGCACTCTGAAACTGTATGTTTTCTCCTTGTAAAAAAATCTAACATCTTCTCTGCTCTTAATTTTTGTATTTTTTTCATACTAAATTATTCTTATGAAAAAAACATTATAACAGCTTTTTTTTTTTCCTATTGTTTGACAACACAGTACTGTTCCCCTTCTGGCTTTCCATTATTCTTGAACTCTAAAACTCCTTTTTTATATATCATCTACTAGGTTTACACAGGAGAAAAGGAGGAATTCATAGCCCAGAGTTTTTTCTGGTTTAGATATTTAGCACAAAACAAGATGATAAGAAAACAGGAGTTCTTATTACTCTTCACAGACTGCAAAAGGAGTCTGCCTGATGAGGTCAAAAGCTAATGCCAACAAGTTGGTCATCTAAAGTTAGATAATATGAATTGAACCCAGACGACAATAAGATAATATTTTTTTTTTCCTTGAGTAAAACATGTAAAAGAAAAATATTACAAGACTATTAGATAGACATGTAGAAAATGTAGCAGGGAAGAAAATGCACTGAATTAGAAGTTAAAGTCCCATTATCTTGAGATTTGAGAGGAATGCTATAAAGTTTTTAGAGGTTTTTACTGTCTTCAAACCTGTCTTTCCATTTAGACATAAGGTCTTCTGTGCCTTATTTTGTGTGGTACAGAATGGAAATTTATGGATATCTCTCTACTATAGCAATAAGACATTACAAAAACCTTAAATTTACACTATCAATTAAAGTACTGTGGAGTTCTTTAATTTTTCTGTCAGCAACTATAAGGTACTTGACTTACAATACCAATTTAAAAAAAGATAATAAAAAGGCAAGAATGACATCACTGTGTATGTAAAGTATATAGTTATACTTCTAAAGCAAAGGAATATAGAGTTTGGCAATATTGTAATTGGAAACTGTCATAGTTTAGGGCTGGGCTGGCCAATAATTCCTGGACAGACGCTCTCTATTAGCCCCTCGTCCCTCCCAAGAAGGGAAGAGAAAGGGAATAAGGAAGAGAGACTTTATGGGTTGGAAAATAAAACTAACAGATTTATTGAAACAATAATACTAATACTAGAGATTAATAATTTAAACAGGAAAATAATTAAAAATATACAGATATGTACAAATATATATATATATAAAAACCCAATATAAAATCCTCCCCCAATGATGATTACGTCACCAGAGGCTCTATGGAACAGGGCACTGGAAAAGTCCCAGTCCAGACCCAGCAGCAGGTGGGAGCAGGATGCAGGAATGGATTCAGGAACACACGGATCAGGATCGAAGGCAGACGAACTAGCAGGGTTCTGCTTGGACTTTGGCCACTGCAGGAGCAGAAAAGAGCAAGAACAGGAGAGAAGTGTCGAGACCCTCATGATCCCTCAGCTTTATACTGAGTATGACATATGTGGGATGGAATACCTAATTGGTCAGTTTTGGATGATCTATCCTGTCCACTCCTTCCCACAGGTGCAGATACTGCACCCATTGTGAGACAGTGGCCTTGTCATTGTTTACATATCATACAAACATTATCGCTTGTAGAAGTACACACTGTCTGGAAAATCATGCCGTTAGTTTCAGCAAGTACTGCCACTTAGAAGAGACTTAGCTAAAAAAGTAAAATCACTGAATAGAAAATTATTTCTATTTAGCTTGACCCAGGACAGAAACACATCTCCCTTTTTTTTCTTCACGTACATTTTTCTTCTTGCTAACTCCAGCCTCGCTAATAATGCAAGAACTTGGTAGATGTCTCTGCCACAGGGCACAGCTTTGTGCAAATGTTGAGCTGCAAGAACTATGATTATCTTTTCAATCTATGTACCTAGACAAGTTCTTCTATCCCATAAATCTTGTAGTTCTACTCAGTCACATTTGGGTGACTAGGGAGTATAACTACTAGCTGGAAAAGGGAACACTGAAAACAAGGGAATTACCTCTCATTGTCAATTCCTTGTCTTCCCCATCACAGAATGGTGATGCCTTGCAAACAGCACTAACTGGGATGCACTGAGCAGGGCTGAGGCAGGAAAAAATTCAAGGTAATTTGTCTCTGATATTCAAACATTTCAAATATGTATGTCTAATCTAGTAGAGGAGTAATAATTCATTTACATAATAATAAAGGACTTGTTCAGAACAAAATTAAGTACTTCACAAAACAAGCTGGGAATACACCATTCATTTTCCTCAATCTCTTGCACAAAACAATTTAAAGAGGTAAATTGTTAACTGCCATAAGACTAGAGTTTTATCATGATTAATGCATATGCTGTTGAATTTGTTACAAATACAGCAATTCGTATATCTATATTTATATACATTTTTTAAAAAGACTGTAGTGTGTGTTTGTTCATTTGACTGCATCTGAGGTGATGCAAAACAATTTTCAACCTCTAATATTTAACTTGAAATGGTGTTGGATTGCGTATTTGAGATTTTTTTCCTAACTCATCTTCTGGTTTTGGATTTTTTTGAAATCAGTGAATTTTTTGAATCAATGAAAACATACCTGGAACTGGGAAGTATCATCATCTGAGGCATAGGAATCTTTCAGGAAAGTATTTTTATGCAGTTACCTGTAAATTCATTTTTTTTCTGAAAACACAAAGGTATTAAATTTCCCTGTTCTGATGCCTAGAAATTTAGCTTGCCTTTCCCCCTCATATTCACTATTAGTCCAACATAATGTTAAATGTCAGGGTCAATCTCTTAACTTTGTCAAAATCAGTAGGACTTATTTTTCCCCTTAGATTTTGCTTTTTTTTCCTTATAATCAAAAACATTAAAGCAGAACAGTAAATCTGTAAACTATTACTATAAAAACAAAATGCACATCACTTATAGCTGTTGATAGTTTTAAAAAATAGATGCATATGCTATTTGATTTTCTGTTCTCTAGAATGACTTTCTTTTTCCCTTATTAACAAAAATTCTTTTCTTTTGATCTTTTTCAGAAAGGCAGTAAAAGTCTTTTTTAGGAACACTTGAAACCCTCAATAGATGCTGATTTTTCCACAACATCTGCCATGTTCCTATTTTTCCATGCTGAACAGACATTTTTCAAAAGTAAATGCAGAGCAAAACAGATTTTGCTAAACCTTAATTAGCATTTTTATAAAATACTTCACCCACAGACTTTAATATGAGAACTCTTCATGGCATGACTGGTTTAGGCCAACAGTATAAGTTGCATTATCATCTCATTTGTCTACTGGGTAGAGATTGTAGCCCTGATTTAACCTTTCATATGCTTGAAAGCTAAATGTGAAACCAAAGGAAAGCTATCATTATTGCTAAACTCTTTGAATTGTATCAGTACTCATTTAACTTTTTATAACACCAAGGCAGTGAAAACTTTACACTGTCATATCCTTGTTACTCAATAGTGAATACATAGTGCAGTGCATCATGGAGGCTTTGTAATTCAAGGGGAAGGTTTGCCATGAAGTTTGCTGAAATATATAATGAATGTTCATATAAGAAAAAGACTTGTCACAAAAATGTTCCACAGAAATTATATTTCCAGTGGAACCTTATTTTCCTTCAGTGGCACCTTTCTAAGAATAATTTATGTGTTAATAACAAAAGCTCCCTGAATCTTCATATATACAGCATTCAGACGAACATTTTTTTTCCCAGTTTAAGGTGCCACAAGAATTCAAAATATGTTTCTTGATACTAATTTTTTCTCACTGTCATAGGTTCCCACATTCCCCCATAAGCTATTATGATGATCAAGATTCACCTGCCATGCTGTAAGAAAGGCAAATATTAGGTCTTGCTTGTCATCACCATCAAATAAAGCTCATGACTGTACCTCTGATCGGACATAGTTCTGTTCAGGTATAATGAAGATGACTGCTTTCAAATAGGAAATATGAAGTACAAAAGAGCTCAGTAGTGCTCAAGTAAGCTGCCACTGAAGAATCTCTTAAAATGCAGAGGTATTTTGTCAATATCATTGCTGTGAGAGGTGGGGGGGGGGAAATCTGACACACTCATGCTGAGGTAATACTGCCATATTGGTATGCAAACTATGTTGTTTTCACCTGATTAGTTTGAAGAGCAGAAGAATATTTCAGGTCTATTCAAAAATATAATTTCCTTAATGAATCATCTATTTAATTTTTTTTGTGAGATAATCTAATTGTTCTATAATGATAATATGCTGAATTAAATAAACCAAAGTGGTTTTTTCTGAATTTAATTTGAGAAAATATATATTTTGCTAGACATTATAACTCCAAGCTAGTGAAAAAGCTTATGATATAAAAGATTCAGTGACTTTTAATACTTCAGTTTTATTTCCAGTTAATCCCTGAATAATTGCTGAAAGAGAAGGAAATCACATATTATGATGATGTTAGCCATTCTAACTGGCACAGTTTAAAATAACACAAAGATAAAGAAAAGAGAAATCTATATAGTCAGTTGATGAATTCTCATCAAATTGCATTGTTACTGGCAGTGAATGAATATTAAGCATATTCTAGCCATTCTGTTACATTTTTTTACTTATTTAGCATGTTTTATGTACTAGAACACAACTTTTATAATGATAAAGTTATATTTAGTATTTGTTCAGCTTCTGTAATTTCTTCTTTCATTGATATTTGCTTCTCTACATGTGTCTTAAACATGAACCATTTTGTGGTATTTTGTTTTCCTGGCAGTCATTTTATATTGATATTTTATTCTTAAAAGGAGTGTGGATGTTTCCCAGTTCTGAATCTTTTGAAAGAGGTAACATTTTTAAGGTTTCTTCATCTCTGTATCTCTAAAAGAAATTCTCTCCAAGCTAATTCTATTTCTGTGCTAAAGAATAATTGCATTCATTTTCTTCCATCAGTTCCACTTTAGCTGAAAGTTGCCTTTTATCTCTAAATTATTACTGTTTCTCCCAGTTAGTTTATTCCTTCTAGAAATTGTCTCAGTATACACCAGATGACTGCTAGATAGATGATTTAATATCCAGTTCTTAAGTGCTCACAGATATTTATCTCTTTCGATGTTCTTACAGATATCCTCTGCTTTATTATGCTTATTGACATTTTCAATACATTTTTCAAGTTAAGGGATGTGTGTGTTTCAGCATGTCCATAACATCTAATGCAATCAATATCATGGCTGTGGGTTCATCAGGCTGAGAAAATGAACTCTCCCAGCCTCTCCTTATGTCATGTGCTCCAGTACCTGACCATTTTAGTCCCTCTGCCGCATTCTCTCTATTTTGTCCATAAGAGTTTTTTTTGAACTGAAGACCCCAAAACTGGACACAGCACTCTGGATGCAGTCTCACAAATATCAGAGAAGCTTAATCACTTTCCTCAACCTTGTAGCTCTGGCCTTAAAAATGCAACTGAATATGTGACGGTTCTTTGTCATCATAAGGGCTCTCTGCTGCTTTGCATCTACTATGCTAGTCATACTGACTCCCTAGTTCTATTCTACAAAGCAGCTTCCAGCTTAAATTTTTACATGGGATAATCCTACACTATGAGCAAGATATTCTATCTGACTTTGCTGAACTTCTTACTAGTCCATTTCTGTAGCCTGTTGAGAACCCCCTAAATGACAGCCCTGCCCTTTAGCATAGTGACTACTCACTCAGTTGAGCAGAGCTAATGTTAGGTCAGACTGCCCAGGGCTTTCTGACAGAAGCTAGAACATGTCACAAACAGTAAGAAAGGGGGTTTGTTTGTCTTGTTTTTTTCTTTTAGTAAGCTTAATACTTGAATATACAGCTTGCAGGTCAGATAAGTCTTTGGAGGGCTCATCTCAAATCTTGCTTTAGTTCATACCTCTTCCAAATTAATTTTATCTGAATAATTCTACCATTTTATTATGTATTTCCTAACTTGTACCAAAATACCTTTTTGCCCTCTGAGGGAAGATGAGAGAAATCTGAGAATGAAATGTCTCCCTTGCCTAGCTTTCAGGATTACAGATTCTTCACCAAAAACACTTCCATCTGTTAGAATATGTAATCCAACAAAAGTTACTTATAAACAGGATGGCATGTAACTCACATGGAGAAGGACTCACTTGCAGGGGGAAGGACTGAAGGAAGTGAAAAGCTAGGGAGCCAAGTACCCCTTACCCATCTTTTAACTGGGAATCCAACCTGTTCTGTTTTTGCCTCGAACTGCCTAGAATGCCCAAGCAGAAAACTGTAAGCTCTTTGAAGCTACTGATTTGATTTTCCTTTGATTCAGGTCACACTGTTACTGGAGTCTGCAGGCATTTTTTCCCTCTCATCATTCATGTTTGATGTTGTTTAACTGTTTTAGTTGCATTTAGGTAAAAAAAAAAAAGTGGATCAAAGAGGCAACAAAATATAAATGTATTTTAGGTATGAACCATGTTAATATAGCTATAATTGATTTATTCACTGTATTAGACTTTTTCCTTCCCCCACTTTCATGAGTTCATTTAACTCATCTTTTGTTCCATGTCAGTGTCTCTTTTGCTCCCACTTGTATATACCTTTCTTTACTTCTGTATTTTTCTTTTCCCCAAGTGTAGTTGTTATATTTGCTATTTGAATTTCTCTCATATATAGAGCTCAAAATCATAGCTTGTTTTCTCTCATTCAGTCTGCTTATATTTGAAAGCATATATACTCCTGATTTGTTACATTTTGGAAGTTAGTAGCAATCATTCATTGTCAAGTTAACAGAGAAATGTAGTTACTCTGACTTTCCATCAGCTCACTCACCAAAGACTGGTGATACTGAGAAAATTCTGATCTTACATTATAAATTCCAGGATCTCTGTTTCTTAACTGTCCTTTCACCACTTCTTGCAGTTCTGCATGACATGCAGTGCAAGTTTTTTACTTTCATTCAATTCATTACAAGTATAATAGTGATAATACAGGGAGATGGCAGAAGAGATTTTGCACATCTTGGGAACAGAGAATTCCAATTGCAGCTCTAATAGAGGTGGATAACAGGGCTGTGCCTGTGCACACAGTCACTGCTCTTAGTCAGTAATTCCTGGGGTGGTCCAGGACCTCACCAGCCAGTTATGTGCAGATATGAGTTAATGGACTGGACTGAGACAATGGATCCAGGGGATAATGTTGTGCAGCTCTAGAATTCACCAACACAGCTCCTGCTGTGCCCAGCCCAATTTGTATGCCTAAATATCTCAATTAATATCCTAAATGGAGTGTCTCAAATACTCATCATTTTATGTTATGTTTCACTGAATAAAGAGTGGCTTCAGCTGTCAAAAATCTCTCTGTTTCCCAGCTTACCCAAAAGGATGAAAAGCTTCTGTAAATTCTGTTTCATATTCATAATTCCGTGTAGATATCTTGGATATCCATAAACATTGGAAATAATGATAATGTTTCATTATCATTGTAAACCAAAATATGTGTATCTTAACTGTGAGCTTTAAATATTCAAGGTTAAAGAGTTCTGATGTTTCTCCTTTCATTACTTCTATATTTAAGTCTATAATTTATTCCATAATGTTGGAAAATGTGGCTATACTACATCTCTGTGCCTTCAGTTTTTTTCAAAAACATGAGAAACATTTAGCATGCATAGTTAAAAAAAACCTCTAAATAAAAACCCCTAAATGCCTCAATTTGAAATTTATTCCCACTCCATTTGCTTTCCTTCAGCTGTCCAGTCACAAAAGAGCACATAGATCATGTGTAAATCATCTATTAAAGAAAGATGTTTATGATGAGAGTGTTTATATGAAAGTTAAAAAATTACTGGTGATTTTATATGTATTATATAAAATATCTTTTAATATTTAATGTCATACATGTATTTAATAATTAATCTAAACCATCATTAAATAATGGTAGACTTGTGGTTAAGTCTTGCAAGTATTCTGTATATTTCAAAGAGACCTAAATGTGCTGGAGGAAGGTGCTGTCTAGTACTTATTGCATTATGAAGAGAGCATCATGTGCTTAATTAATTTCTTTATAAATAGGTTTGTAGAGTCATCAGAGACACTCTGAAGTACCCAAGACATATGACAGCATCTGACAGATATGGTACAGAAAGTACGGGAAAACCAAGTCCTTCTGGACCAGCACCTAGTGGTGAGAAGGCATGATTAAGGGCATCTGAAATGACATTAGATACCTCTCTGTGGCCAAATAAACTGTATTCAGTTGAACTTTTTATGTACGCTCTCATATAATTTGATCTGACCGGAAAAAATATTATAGATTAGAGCACAATTAACAAAATAAGTTTAGTAACATTGATCTGATTAACATATTGAATCTTTTTCCTAGCTCTAGAAGTAGGCAAATATATTTTACCTTCGTTTATAGCTCAGAGTGGTCCATATAAAGGTGACTTTTAAGACTTTTAAACAGCTCAGTGAAGAAAACATGCATTTGTCTTTATTTGTAAAAATAAAAAAATAAAATCACCAGAACAAGATGGAATAAAATGGAAAAGGAACATGATTAGTTTACTTTGAGATTTTTCATCTATTGTACCTAATAAACAGAAATAAATAAGAACTTTCCTCTTGTGTAACCAATCTCAATAGATTTTGTAAAAAAAAAAAAATTAGTTCATATTTTGCAGGAATAAGCCTATACATAAGCAATGTAGCTTTATAGAACAAGGAAAATTCCCTCATAAAATTTGGAAATTATTTTTTGTAGGTCTTCAGTCAAATTTTGCAGCTATTTGTTGTCGCAGATCTCCCATCATCTCTTCCCAGCATTGTCACAGATATATTTTAATCATGTAATCTTTCTAGAAGAGGTGTTTAATAATGTGTATGATAATAATGTGTATGTGATTTTACTAGTCTGTGTGACTGTATTACTCCTACACTACCAAGAATGAATGCACCCTTCCCACAATGTATGAATGAGTTCTCCATCTCCGCTTTTTCACAGTAGATTCTCTCTACCTGAGGATAGCATTAGTTTTAGCTTTTAAGTTTTAAACTATGATTAACTTCCCTGAGAACAGTCATACTGCTTTTCAGTGACAAAGAAGTTGTAATGGCATTCCATTAGCCCCTTGAGAAAATCTCGAGCAAATTTCCAAAACCAACTAAACCTTAATATCCTGGTAGAGGTGTTGTTTAATACAGAGCTGATCGCTCTTTCCATCTTTCTGTCCAGTTCATCAATAGATGGCAGCAAATAGCTCCTTTACCTCTGATCTCCAGCTCAGAAGGTTACTCACATGTAATTATTTATTTACTATCTTTTTCTATTTCTGCCTTTCTTTCTAAAAAGGTCATGTACATGCCTGTATTTGACAATTCAGTTAGTTACAGTACAGAACACATTCAGTAGGTAATTTCTTCACCACTTCCTTGATAGGGAGAATTCATAGAATTTCACTGAGAACTGGAAACAGTTCCTGCCAAATCCAAGTTAGCAAGGGAGTATGTATGTATCCTGTACATGGACGTTCACTAAAATAATAGAGTCATAGATAAGAATATTTCATATTTAAGTTAAAAATTATTCAGGAGCTACAAAAAATCAGGACCAAAAATCAAGGTTACAGTGTAACTTTTTGATAATGTTTTTCTTTTCACACAGAATCACAGAACGTTAGGGATTGGAAGGGACCTCAAAAGATCATCTAGTCCATCTTTTGTTCCTCAGTTTCAGGTTCTGGAAAAGATTTTGCTCCACTTAGATATTTCCAATATTCTTTGTGCAGCTTGTCCTAGAAAAGCCCCTTGGGCTTAGTCAGTCTGTATAAATAGGATGTGTAGTTATCTCTGAGGGAAAAAAAATGCTTTCTAAAACTGCAGAAAATCTTGGCAGATTACACTCTATGTACTCAGAAATATTTTTTCAATACCTATAATTGTGTCCTGAAAAGATTTTGCTTTCAAACTTTGGCACCTTCTCTGTTTTAAAAAGAAAAAAAAAAAAAAGTTAAAGTAGAGCCTAAAATTAAAAAACCAGATGCTTCCTTGCTCCCAGTATTATATAGAGCAAGTGAAGAAAGATATGATAAGGAAAAATTTGCTCTAACTTCAGTGAAATCATCACTGTCTTTAGAACAAGTAAAGATATTTTAAGCACAAGGCATGCCTGTTTAAGAAAGTAAAACCGTGTAGAAAAACAAACCTTTAAGTAAGCTTGACTATGATATTTCAAAACCTCATATTTAGATATTATTTTGAAAATTAAAATGAAATATATCCATCTTTAAATGGAAGCAGATATCGCACTTAACTGATAAAGCAATCTGAAAAGCCAAGAAAACTAAGATGATTCAGTACAATATGCTCAGAAAACCTTGCCGAGCATCTCTGTGATCAGGTTTCCGATACCTGAGCTAACGACACTTTATTTACCTCACACTGCAGTAAGACAGCTCTTCCTCAGTGTGTTCCCATGATGATGCTCTTCAGATATAAAAAGAAGATGGTAAAAAGAGATTAGTAGATAGCTAAATTTATTTGATGCAGTGTAGATTAGAAAATGAAAAGAAAAAACACAAAATGTTGGCTTTTGTGTCACCTCAATATAACAAAAGTAGCTAGCTGTTTTCTACTGAGAACCATGCACCAGACTTATTCTAAATAAAAAGGACAGCTGGTAAAAGGCTGAGTGTTCATGTGAGAGCTCATCTGGTTTGAGGACTTCATTTACTAGCTTAAGAAATCCCAATAATATGAAAATTACTTGAATAATATAATTCATTTTTTCCCAGATAGGTAATTTTAAATTGGTTTTTAATATTAGGAATCTGAATTCAGCCTGGATGGTTCTGGGAAAAAAGAGGTATGATTTAATCCCAAAGAAAGCTAAGTATAACATAAGAGAGGAAGAGAGAAAATCACAATATATGACAGTGCACCATTTAAAATAGTCTGCAAATGATAGAAGTTGAAAATGCATTTAAACAATTACCGATGTGGAATGAGTTTAATACAGGTTCAGTAATTTATGAAGTCTGGCAGTGTTCAGTTACTTACTTAAGCCAATAAAGTTATTGAATTTTGGAAAGGAAAATGGCAGTTTGTCTTAATTTACTGAAGATGTCCTTCATTTGTTATTAAATTTTTAATTTATACTTATTGCAATTTTTATAAAATTAATTATCTACACTAGTCACAGCTTTTTCTTTTGAGATTTAACGTGTCATATGTGAAATGAGTTATAAAAGGTCACGTTTTACTACTGTATCTTGAGCCAATGTTGTGGTGGAATTGAAAAACATTGTGTTCAGCATTCAAGCCACTAGAGTTTCTGTCCTTGCTACACTACCTGTGACAGAACAATGATGTTGCCAACATAACAAGAACCCTTGCATGAAATCAGTGAGATTGAATTGCCAGTGACCAGTCCATCACTGCCTGGTAAATTCTATTTTCTATTTTCTTAAATTGTCATGTTTTAATTATTTTTGGAGAAAACATTAAGTGAAAATCCATCGCTAGGTTATTGTTAGGCAAACAAACATATTTTGTTGTTAACAAAGTTCAAGAATAGCCAAAACAGATGCTATATAAAGCACAAACAACTTTGTTTTAGTATTTCTGTATGGTGTTATCCATTATGAAAATAATAGAACTTAATGTCAGACCACAGGAAAGATATAGTTGGTCTTTTTTTCTTTAAGAAATAATATTTTTTTATTTGAGGCTTACCTGCAAAATTAGCATTGTATTGTCAAATGTGTATAAAGAGTGAAAAGTCAGAGATGAAGATCTAGTGTAAGCTACATAACAGTAGAACATTCCGTAGAAGTTGTTAATTTCTTTTTTATATTAGCAGTCAACACTGTATGTATTTTCAACTGAAGGAGTTGTGTTGCTATATTTTAAAATAAAACTAAGGAAGAAATTTATATTCTACTATGCTTAAATCTTTCTGTGATTCAGGAAGAGAAATGCAAAAATTACTTCATGAGAACTTTATGCTTACCCATGTATGGGTTTCATGCCTTAGTTTGAGAAAAAACAATTTGAAACTTAATTCGTGTTGTTTTGTCACAGCCTCAGGGACCAGCATGGAGGGCTGTGAAGCAGTAGCAGAGCTCTGTTTCTCTGGGTACACCTATATACAGCATACTTCAGATACTGCTTTAGAGATACATGGAAGAGAAAGGACTCTTTCTGGTTAACTAAATCAGTTTGCATACATTTTGAAACTATGACACCTGCAGGGACTGGAATGATCTCTCTCATGGGACAAGAGTTGCCTTGACTTGTTGGAGGTAACTTGGAGTCATTTGGAACCCTTTGGAGCCATTCCCTCCCCTCCCCTGCACCCACAATACTCTCATCCGTGACTCTCACGTCTGCTTCTAGTAAATTTTTTCCTGTTCTTCAGGGTTCTGGAAGTACATGTGATCTGATGACTTCTACATGGAGAAGAAGGGAAGATGAGGATGGTGATTTCAAGAACCCAGGGCCATTCTCCTTCTTCATCTGCTAGAGCAAGGTTGCTGTGATCTCCTGACAACAGGTCTCTCTAAAGTGTGCACACACACACGCACACAGGTGGCCAACCACCAACAGATCAACACAAACACAAAAATGATGCCTTTATCATACAGAAAACCAGTACTAAAATAAACACAAACAATACAAATGACCTGATCTTGTTCTTACTTGCCATTTTCAGTATAAAAGTAGAACTAGAGTAAAGACAAGTAGCCAGATAACAAAGCAGGGAACTCAAGGAGATGAGACATGTTGTGAAGAAAAGGAACCAAGGAAGGGGCATAGCTGAACAAAGGCAGAAGCAGAATTGAAGCAGAAGCATCACAACATGAGAAGGTCTGAGAAGACAGGTTATATTAAAAACAGTAAACCCTTAAGCAAGCATCCTGTTGCATCCTCAGCTAGATGAACTATTCAGTCATTGAGGCTCTCTCTACAAATGGTCATTCAATTAACTCTTTTAAATATTGTGATTGCTTGTTCATATCACTAGGACTTACTTTAAACTATGTGATTTAGTGTTCAGAAATGCATCCCTTTGTGCGTGAATCATATTTTCTTTCTGAAAACAATTTCCCTCATTAAATAATTTTCTCTATTCACAAGAGGCTTCATTTTTACTTTTTTGTGTTACCATGTGTCAGGATTAAATATCCATCGCAGATCGCTGTCAGAGAAACTAATAAAAAAAATAATTGTGCAGGATGATGCTAGTTGAAGGTGGCCCACTTCCAAGAGCACCATAAGCTTTAGCAGATGTTGACCAGACTGCACTAAATATGTGTCTCCAGCTTTAGGAATCTCTATACTCTTCAGTCAATGACCACAGATTGCTGCTTTCAGATTTCAGGTTTTTTAGTAGCTTTTGGGTTCTTTCAAGTTTGTTTTTTTGTGTG
This sequence comes from Mesitornis unicolor, assembly GCF_000695765.1. Lineage (NCBI taxonomy): Eukaryota > Metazoa > Chordata > Aves > Mesitornithiformes > Mesitornithidae > Mesitornis > Mesitornis unicolor. The sequence goes on along the minus strand of NW_010200950.1, from coordinate 21,843 downwards.
TGGTTTGTTTGTTTGTTTGTTTGTTTTTCGTTTGTTTGTCTGGTTGGGTTTTTCATTGTTGTTTTATTTTGATTTGTGTTTTGTTTTGGTATTGTTGTTGTTTTGGTTGGTTGGTTGTTTTTGTTTTGGGTTCTTTTGTGTTTTTTTTTTTACAAATGATCACTCAGACTCGTTTGAATGACAGAGAGAATATGCAAACCCACTGCAATAAGTAGGAACTCAAACTTATTGTGAACAATGTTACAAAGTGTCAGAAAACAGAGAGGGACAGCTGCTCCCTAATGGATGGGGAGCTGAGTTTAATAATATATCAGCAGGTCAGAGGCCTTGACAGCCAGAGTCTTGTCCTACAGGACTTGAAGAAAGGGAGCAAAACAGGCCCAGGGGTAGCAGAATCCAGATCATCAGTTAAATTTATTGTGATAGGACAGATCTGAGGTCAAGCCACATGGTCAGAATCTTGTCTGGTAAAGGTAACCAGGGTCAGACACACTCTTCTGATTAGAAGACAGGTCCATGGTGACAAGACAAATCTGAAGTCCAAAATTATTAAGGGATTGGAACATCTTTCATACAAGGAGAGGCTGAGAGCTGAGATTATTTAGCCTCGAAATTAGAAGGCTCTGGGCAATCTTGTCAGTGTGTATAAAAGCCTGATGGGAAGGAATGAAGAGGGAAACAGACTCTTTTTGATAGTGCTCAGAGGAGAAGACAACAGGCAACAAGCACAAATTAGCATATAAGTTCATCTAAACACAAGAAAATACTCTTTTACTGTGAGGTTGGACAAATGTTGAAGTAGGTTGCCTGGAAGGATTGTCAGATCTCCATCTGTGGAGAATCAAGTCCCAGCTAGAAACAGTTCTGCACAGTTTGGTCTAGCTGTCCCTGTTTGAGCAGGGAGTTTGAGCTGGATGACCTCAGATGGTCCTTTCCAACCTCACTGATTCCGTGACTCTGAGGTGAAGCCAAGTCAGTCTGCAGATCACAGATTAGACCAGAAGGGCCCATGTCAAGGCAGGGGCACAACTGTTTCTGAGGTGGAGACTGGAATGCCTACAGTCTACAGATTGATTACAACTTTACAAGACAGAAAATATACAGCCCTACTCGAGGGGAAGCAATATTGTATCTGATGGTCACCAATGCGAGTGAGCTAATCAAGGTTGTCATGATTGGAGGCAGTCTGAGCTGTAGCGATCACGCCCGGGTGCAGTTCATTGTCCTAAGGCATATGAGTCACACGAGAAGCATAGTCAGGACCCTGAATGTCAAGAAAACCAATTCTCAGCTCTTCAAGGAGTTAGTCAATAGGACCCTCTGGGAAATGGCCTTCAAGGACAAAGGAGCAGAACAGAGCTGGCAGATCTTTAAGGAGGCTTTCCACAGAGAGCAACAGCTCTTGATCCCCAGGTGTTAGAAATCAGGCAGTGAAGGCAAGAGACCAGCATGGATGAATTGAGACCTGCTGGCTAAACTAAAAGGCAAGATGGAACTGCACAGGCAGCGGAAGCAGAGACAGGTATCCTGAGAAGAGTACAGAGATGTTGCCCGGGTGTGTAGAAACAAGGTCAGGAAGGCCAAGGTGCAGCTGGAGCTGAAATTGGCAAGGGATGCCAAGAAAAACAAGAAGGGCTTCTACAGTTATGTCAACCAGAAAAGAAAGGTTAAAGAAAGTGTCCCCTCCCTGATGAGCAACAGTGGTGAACTGGTAACAGCAGATGAGGAGAAGGCTGAGGTTCTCAATAACTTTTTTGCCTCAGTCTTCACTAGCAACCTCTCTTCTCACAGCTCTCTCATTGATGGCCCACAAGACAGGGATCAGGGACAAAAAAGTCCCTCCCAGCGTAAGTGAAGATAAGGTTCATGACCATCTGAGGAACCTGAATATACAGGGTCCCTGGGACCTGATGAGATGCATCACAGAGTTCTGAAGGAATTGGCTGATGTAGTTGCCAACCCATTCTCTATGATATTTGAACAGAGCAGTCAGGTGAAGTCCCTAGTGACTGGAAAAAGGGAAACTTCACACCCATTTTTAAAAAGGATAGAAAGGAGGACCCTGAGAACTACTGACCTTTCAGTCTCACCTCTGTGCCTGGGAAGGTCATGGAACAGATCCTCCTAGAAACTATGCTGAGGCACATGGAGGACAGGGAGGTGATTCGAGACAGACAGCATTGCTTTACTAAGGGTAAATCCGGTCTGACCAGCCTAGTGGCTTTCCACAATGGAGTAACTGCATCAGCAGACAAGGGAAAAGCTATGGATGTGATCTATCTTTATTTCTGCAAGGCCTTTGACATGGTCCCTCACAACATCCTTCTCTCTAAGTTGGAGAGGTATGGATTTGATGGGTGGACTGTTCAGAGGATAAGCAATTGGCTGCACAGTTTCATCCAGAGAGTAGTGGTCAATGGCTCGATGTCCAGACGGAAGACGGTGACAAGTGGTGTCCCTCAAGGGTCTGTACTGGGACCAGTGCCATTTAATATCTTCATTAATGGTATTGACAGCGGGACTGAGTGAACCCTCAGCAAGTTCGCTGATGATACCAAGCTGGGTGGTGAGGTCAATATGCCAGGGGGAAGGGATGCCATCCAGATAGACCTGAACAAGCTGGAGAAGTGGGCCCAGGTGAACCTCATGAGGTTCAACAGGGCCAAGTGCAGGGTCTTGCACCTGGGTTGGAACAATCCTCATTACCAATACAGGCTAGGAGATGATGTGCTGAAAAGCAGCCTTGAGGAAAAGGACTTGGGGGTACTAGTAGACAAGAATCTGGACATGAGCCACCAATGTGTATCTGCAGCCCAGAAGGCCAACTGCATCCTGGGCTGCATCACAAGAAGTGTGGCCAGCAGATCAAGGGAGGTGATTCTGCCCCTCTACTCTGCTCTGGTGAGACCTCACTTGGAGTACCGGGTTCAGCTTTGGAGTCCCCAACACAAAAACGACATTGAACTGCTGGAGCATGTCCAGAGGAGGGTCACAAAGATGATCAGAGAGCTGGTGCACATCTTCTATGAAGACTTGCTGAGAGAGGTGGGGTTGTTCAGCCTGGAGAAGAGAAGGCCCCAGGGGGACCTTATGGCAATCTTCCAATACCTGAAAGGTGCCTTTAAGAAATCTGGGGAAGAACTGTTTACAAGATCATGTATCAATAGGATGAGAGGTAATGGTTTTAAACTAGAAAAGGGTAGATTTAAGTTGGATATTAGGAAAAAGTTCTTCCATATGAGGGTGGTAGATCACTGGAACAGGTAGTCCAGCACGGTAGTGGAGGCCCTATCTCTGGAGCTATTCAAGGCCAGGTTTGATGGGGTTCTGGGCAACCTGATCTAGTAACATTTTCCCTGCTTACTGCAGAAGGGTTGGACTAGATGATCTTTAAAGGTCCCTTCCAACCCTATACATTCTATTATTCCATGGTTGTATGATTTTACAGTGTAGTTGAGGTAGGGACAAATAGTAATACCTTATGTTACCAGGCATCCAATATGTGACTTGATTGTCACCGAGTACAGGAGAGACTAATGTATATCTATTGCAAAGAAGGAAAGATGTGAGATTTGATCTAACTTGAAGAGTCACCAGTGGGGAACCCAAGGTCTTGAGTTAGAATAGAATAATTCCTTCTGGAAGGAAACAACAACAATCATCTAGTCCAACTACCTGACCACTTCAGTGCTGACCAAATGTTAAAGCATGTTATTAAGGATATTGTCCAAGTGCCCCTTAAATGCTGACAGCCTTGGAGCATTGACTACCTCTTCAGGAAGCCTATTCCAGTGTTTGACCCCCTTCTTTGTACAGAAATGTGTCTCAGTAAAGAAGTGTTGTTTATCAAATCCTTGTCTTATTCCTTCATGTGGATGACTGAAATTTTCGTTCTTCTCTTTGTGGTTTGTTTTTTTTTTTGCTCCTCCTCTTTTACCTTCTTCTCTGCTCTTCCACTTCTACCAGGCACTCCTTACAGGCTTCTAGGTATTACGTAAAGCTAATTCCTCATCTAATACCCAACTCTCACTTCACATCTTTTCTGATTCACTGTGGTCTTCAAAGTGCTTCACTGCAGTTATCACTCAGTCAGTTTAAGATGCAAGTAACACATTCTTTGTTATAAAATCAGCCTTTTCTTACTTCTTTGCCTGGCAGCATTTTACTGGGTTGTTTTGCGGCCTGTATTACCCTTAAAAAAAATGCCTTGCACTGGTTATGTAAAGCCATCTGTGACTTGTAGAGTGCAGGAAAAGAATTTTAAGAATTTCCATATCTTGAGGGTCCAGTAGTCTTTATTTGCTGGGTTTCATGCAATTGTCCCAACTAAATAATGATGCTGAAGAGGAAGAACAATGAGTAGGGTGTCAAAAAATATTGAAACAATCAAGACTTAAGTAACTTAAAATACATCATATGTTTATATAAACATATTCTGTCCTGTGCCTTTAATTATCTCAACTTTTGTATCCACAAAACATTTAAAACATATTTCCATAAAATTAATTTTACAAATGTATTTTCAAATCCAGGAAAAATCATTCTTGTATTCTGTGCAGCAACATATTTCCTCTGTGTCTGACATGCAAATCCATTCATTATAGTTACAGATGAAGGAAAACAAGGATTTTATTTAAACACAAACTTTCTTTGGAACTGACGGCAAATTGTTGAATACAGTATAACCTGCATTTTAACTACCCAAACTCTAACAAGGAACATGGGTTATATTCAATTCCACTGCATATACTTTCTTACTGATTTTATTAACAAATATCAAGAGAAATTTCCGAGTTCACTGCACAAACATTTATCACAGATGAACCATTGTTTCCTCATCTTGTCTGTACATTCTTGTCCTTATCTTGAAGGCTCCTGTAGGCACCCTACATAAGACTAAAATTGAAAAAAAAAACCTCAGATTTTACAATATCATCTTGGCCCCCATATTCACCTTAAAGTAAATCTCAATTTTTGAAATTCTTATACTTTAAACCCAGAGGTACTGGACATCCTTACTGATGTTGCTAGCATGACTCCTTATCTCTGTCATGATGTCAGTAATTTGTGCTTCATTGAAGTGTATGAAACTATGTTATAAGAAACACGCTATAGATCTGCTAAGAAAGTAGGTTGAAAAGCATCTGCAGTAGAATGTGGCAGGCTTCTTTATGATGTGAGAGCTAGAAGTTTAAAACTTGCATTATTGTGATCTTAGTTAACATAGATTGCTTTAAACAGCAGTGTGTCTGCCTGTTATACAGCTAGAACATAGCTCATTAAGAATTACTATTTTGAAAATATATAAATAAATATAAAATTCTCTTATCATTTTAAAATAACTTATATTTGCCCCAGTGAAAATATGTATATGAAATGACAAAAAAAGGATTAAAATTTATAAGAAAATTAGATGCAACAAAATGCAGAAAGAAAAAGGTAATTTTAACCTCATTTTGAAATAAAATGTGATAATAAAAAGGAAAATTACTTGGAAGAGACAAATAAATTAATCTGCTTATAACTACAGCTTGTAGTAAGAATATGTTTTATCATACTACATGTAATGTATTTCATAGTTTTCCTTGAAGATTATTTTTTCTCAAGCCATGCTCTAAAGGTTTTTATGTTAGAAGCAGAGTCTTTTCAAAAAATTAAACAAAATTTCACCTTATAATTCTCTCCTTTCATTTAGTGAATTTGTTACATAAAAGAGATTTAAAAACTAGTTTACTTCACAGTACAAGATAATGAATCATATTCAGTGTTAGTGGCAATGTCACAGAATTTGCACTTCTGAGAAGGTGTAAAATGTGAACTGTATGATCACTAGGTATTTTTATTATTCTGTGTGATCACAGATTTAGTGGTGAACATAAAAACATTTTTTAACAGTTTGAAATGGCCTTATAAGCAAATTTAAGGCTGCTGGCCTCTAGCAAAAAAAAAAAAAAAAAGATACTGTGGCCTATTCCTTCCTCTACCCAATGATTAGGAAAAATAAAGAAAAAAAAAAACACAAACAAAATAGCTCCTAGGAAAAAAAAAAGAAAACCTTCAGAAAACATAACAACCTTGTCAAAACCCCAATATCACCACCCCAAAAGAAAATCCCTGAACAAAGCATAGCAACTCCAAGAAAAGTAATCCTCAATTTTCTTTATATTTAGTTTCTAAATACTGTAAAGAATGCAAAAATCTACATTATAATTCTTACATGGAGACTTATGCATACATGCATGTTGCTGCATGAATGAAGAGACAAATTCTGTTACTAGTTATTTTTAAAGCCATTGAAAGGTTTGTTTGCTGTATCTACCACTAAAACTAGAAACTCAGAACCAATCACTAGCAATAATTTCTCTGTGTTCAGTACCTGTCTTATTTCTATTTCCTGATATGAACTCTTTTTTTTCTAATAACTAATACAACTTTCATTATAGTAGTGCACTAGAATTTGAAAAGATTTTACAGTTACAAATAAGTATTTTTTAGACAACATGATTTTTAGTAGTCAGGAATTACGAATCCTTGGATAACAGATCAGAGGAGACATTAGAAGTACTCTAGCATTTAAATACCAAGAAATAATAAGATACAAATTTCTACTTTTAAACCTTTAAAAAGAACTACTAATCCAGTATTTCCTCTGTATAATTTATAGCACTGGATTCTAGATTATCTATGAATTTTTTAATAAAACCTTTAATTTAATAAAAAAACCCTTAATTTAATAAAATGTTTTAATTGTTCATTAAGTGTTAGCTAACCATAGGACCAAGTAATGACTGAAATTATAACTTGAATGCAAATATGCAAATCTATGCAACTACTTCATATTTTGTTCCAGTGAATTTTGTTCTGTAGTGTCTTTAATGAAAGTCAGTGGTACTTTGGATTACTTTATCTTAGGTTTCTAGAAGTGAGCTGTTTAAAGCTTAGGTTGTCATAAGATTGCTTTTAGTCAGAGGAGAGAAATAGAACCTCCAGCAGAAGATTCTTCTTACCGTAATGCAACATACAGGAATAACACTTGAAATGCACCCACTTCTCCTTTGACTACAAAGGAAGACTATGTAGATAGCTTAGATTCAGACATAATTTTTCAATTTTTGAAGCTAAGGCAGCAGACCAAAAGGTATTCTCTTTCAAATAAAATAGACTAAAAATACTACAGTTGTGTATGTGTATATTTGTATGAGTGTGTCAAAGACTGAAAGAGATTTATTTGCATATAAGAGGAACTGCTTTTCAGAGGAAACTACAGTACTTGTGGGAATAACATATATGAGGACTTCATTTATCTTTGAGCAGCAAGAATTCATTAGAAATTAAAAGAAGGTTTCTACCCCTAAAAGTACTGGAACAACCTTCCAATAAGTTTAACAGAGAGCATGCTAAGGACATGTATTGTTATTGTTTGTAATAACAGGGGGGTGAAACTATTGCTTCAGAAATTTTTCAAGTCATATTTTCTATGATTCCAGTGAGCTGCCCCAATATTTTAAGCTACATTTCCAGTAATGTCAAGAATAATCTGTCTTT
>NW_010200950.1:0-14125 GCF_000695765.1 Mesitornis unicolor | reverse complement strand
ACTTTCATCTCTGTGATTAGTAACCTCATGCAAATTACAACTGACCTGATTAAAATTTTTGCATCTTTTGTGAGGAGAGTTTCTGAGCTTCTAACTTTCTATAAAATATGTTGATGGACAGAAATTCTCTAAAACAATAACGGCTAGCAGTTGTAAAAAAGTGTATTTAAGGTACTTCAAGGAGAGCTATTTCCATAAGATATGCTTGATCAACTTAATTATTGTACTTCTAATTAAATCAGAGAACAGGAGCAATGAAAGCAAGACATCAAACATTTTCTTCTGACGTGGTGGTGTTTGTGACTCTTTGTTATAAACAACAGTTTCAATAAACAGTGAGCTTTGCCCACAAACAATGTGATGTGGTTTTTACAGCAATTTATTTAATCATACTTGCTTATTCTCTTTTTTTCTTTTTTTTTTCTCCTTGATTCAGAAAAGAGAAATTTATTTATTTTACCTGAAATAAAATTGAAGGTCAAAATGAATCAGGTTTCAGAGGGAGGTTTAATTAGATAAGGTTAAAGCCCCACAGAGCTTCTCTGTCTTCTATCTTTAATTCCCACTTTGTAGGAACCTTCTGAACTTGCCCTGCTGCTTTATTCAGATGTAATCAGCACCCTTCAATGAAAATCTAATTTAAAGATAATTCATTATAGTAGGTGACTTATTTAAATAGGTGAAAATGAATGCCTCTGAGCACAGAACTGCTTGTTCTAAAATAAAGGTAAGGTCTTATAGGCAAGCTATAAAAATACTTCTCACAGTTGAACACAACTTATATCTGTATCTAGATAAATGTATATATTAAGACATATATATATGTATATAAAAATATTTATGATGAAGTCTCTCAAAATGTTTTACAAACATGTTAGAAGTGTTCCTTGAATACTGGAATGTAAGTGAATTTTATTTTATTACCTTTTATTTTTCAGATTAGTATTAAAACTAAGTAGCTCAAGAAAGTAAAGATTGCTTATAATCATGCTGTGAGTCAAAAACAAATATGAAAGAAAAGAAACTGGGTTTATTAATTCATACTCTTTGGGTGTAATTAACAGGTGTGTCCGATTAGGGCTGAGAGCAAACCTAAGGGAAAACAGGGAGGAGGATTTTCTCTCTATTGTCCCTCACCCTCCCAGGGGAGGATTAAAAAAAATGGAATAGAGAAGAGATGCTTCACACAAGGTTGGAAGTTAAGACTATAACAAGTTTAATGAAAACAACAGGGGAAGGGGAAAGGCAAAGGAAAAGGGAATTAATAAGAGACAGAGGATATTTAACTATATACAAAACCCAATCCCAGTAGTCCTGAGTGGAAGTGTTCGAGCAGTGCCTCGTGGCCACTGTTATTCATCACCAGGGACCGCAGTGGTGCTGTGGAGTGGATGATGGTGGATGCTGCTGAGCACGTGGAGGTAGCCCCCAGCTATTCCCAGATGCAACAGGAAACAGTTCAGGAAACCAGGAAAAGCCCATGAAACCTTGGGCCTCCTCGGTTTTTTCAGACTGTGGCTGGAAAGGGGAAGGAACAGTACTGATCTCTGGCCTCCCAGGGTCCTACAGATACCACCTGTCCTTCCCTTTCAGGCTGTTAACCCTGAAACCGTAACAACAGGATACAACAAAGCTGATTTTCAATTACTTTACACTTCGTGTAGTCATGTATTCATGCACCATAGCTGTAACATCCGACATATTTTTTTATTTGATGGTATTCTAGAGTGTATTTTTGCTCATCCAGGTTAATATACCAGTGATTAAAGTTATTGAACACCTTGCATAAAGAGAGTAGAGCATATTATCAAAACTTAGTGGTGAAATACTTCTGAATTTAAAGCTATAGGACAGTGGACTATCAGTCCTCCTGCCTCGATTGAGGAGTATTGTAGTATGTAAAATGAGGCAGCATTTGCAGGAAAATATATACTCCTTCATTAGACCAGATGTGTATTCAGAAAAACTGAGTCGTTTTCAGGCATGCAAATCAATTTTTAGGTTTGAAATAGAAGCAACAAACTTGAAATTACATGTAAGCTGAGAACAATTTGTTCTGGATTTAATATGGAAGTATGTTAATCATTGAGGTAGTCTGAAAGAAGAGTTCATCCATAGCCACAGAAGGGAAAGTGTTTGTAATAGAAAGTATAAGAATATCAATATCTCTCATGACAGAAGAAGAGACAGATTATCTGAGTAATAGCAGATGTTGGCATGTTTGTGAGAAACAGTCTTAAATTTATAACTGCATGTTGTGGATCTTACTGTTTTCTTAAACTTAATTATGCTGGCTAAATGAACTTTGTGGGTACGAAGATTCTGTACCATATATTTCTGTACCATATATATCTTATATATAAGATAAAATAAACTTATCAGTTTTTCTGAGCATAGTTCTTTCCAGAATTGAACTCGTTTCTTGACTGCAAGACTACAGCAGTGACAGAAGCAGTATCAGATAAATGGAGATGACTGGGGGATAAAGGAACTATAATGAAGTTTATTCTACCTCCAAGTCACTAGTTTCAGCATGTCCTGTTCTTTATCAGTTGTTTTCAACTTGATCCTCAGAGGATCCTACTATTACAACTGTAAGACTCTATAGGGGTTCTCAACAATTTATTGCTCTTAAGATTTTTTACATTTACCCATACTGAAGAGTGGCTATTTGATGATATATTTAATCTGAGAAAAGAGTTCTGAAGTTCAGTTACGATTTTTAACATGTGAGTTCTTGATGACAATAGTGTTTTCTCTGATTTTTTGATTCCTATATTTTATTCTGTCTCATACTCAGATGTCAAAGGCAGTGCAATCGAAAAGGTTTATACATAATTTGCACACCTATGCAGAGAAAGGTTGGAAGTGCAAGGCTATGTGGAGGGAGTGTTTGTGCTTCTTTGAGGGCATCTGACTAAAGGAGCCACAAACCAGAATATACAGAGACAAACCTGGCCGACACCTGATAAGGGGGGTCATGATAAGAACAAACCTGATCAGTGGCATGAATCGGTACAAGTATGTGGACTGTGAAACTGTTTAATTTTCCAGCTGGAAGGATAAGGATAGTGTGAGTAACAAACACACAGAGACATAGAACCTGACTAGTTAGAATCAATGAAGACAGTAACCAGAAACAAACCTGGTCAGTCACACTAATTGATGGACTATCAAGAAACTGCAGGCAAATTGAGATTTTGCAACAGATGAGGATACAAACCTGGGAGTTCTATGTGTTGGAGTGGGTCAGTGGGACTGTGCTAACTCATCAGTTAGCACAGTCCCACCGAACAGGCAGGAACAGAAAACAGGAGAGGCAGAAAAAAAGGGTATGAAAGGGTGTAAAACAGCCAGTCAGTATGAGTGGTTGGTTGACCTCTGTGCCTGACCACCATAAACTGTCCTTGTCTTCTTATATCTTATCAAACCTTCTTTTAATTCTCTTCATAATCTCTTTCTCAATCCCATGTGTGTGTGCTACAAGGACTCAATGCCAGCTGCTGGTGCAATGAATGTGTGAGTGAAATCTGGTGCCAGTTACTAGAGTCAGACCAGAGGTGAGGGTGTGACCCTGGACTATGATGTCAGCTACTGGAGCCAGTAGGGGTCAATAATCCACAGCCACTGGGGCAGAAATAATGTATGTCCTGAAAACTAACTACTCAGCTGACCAGAGTGAGCGAGGCAAGTGAGGAACTCACCATTGTCTATAGGAGATGGATTGTGGATCATAGCCCATGTGCCTGGTGCTGGCCGCTGGAGAGTGAGTGTCCATATCTTCCCCAAACTAAGAGTGTGGGGTGTGTGTATTCACTAGCAAACTTTAAGCTGTACTCACTGGCAAATAGAGGGACCTCAGGTCTCAACAGGGGTATCCGGTGGGTGCAGGGTCTCTGCTGGTATTCAGGGAATACCCATGAGTGTGGGGTGCCCATGGGACAAGTGTGTGAGTGCTATGTGTTTGCAGCAAGTAATAAGCTGAACCAGCCAGTAAGTGGGAGACCCAAGGAGCAGGTAAGAGGGCAGAGGTGCTGAGCAGACAATAAGTCTACTCTGGTACTCAAGGATCTGCAAATGTGTGTGTGCTTGTGAACTTGAGGAGTTCACTATTGAGCCTGCAAATGGGAAAGTGGCAGCTGTGTCCCTCAGCCTGGGACTAAGCTGGAGGTCCCTAGGCACTGGACTGGGCTCCAGTGGCCAGGCAGGAGGGAGGAGGAGGAGGAACTGGAGAAGGTGGCCACACCTAACATCCCTTAAGTGGAAGTATCCCTTCATATGTGAAAACCAATAAAGAATTTAGCCAAATTAACTGCTTCAGGGATCTTAAATCTGACATTTACCAAAGAACATTTTTTTTATGAGATAGTTTGTTTCTGAATACATCATAATTCTGAATGAAAATAAAATTTTAGAACTCAGAATTGTTTTAAAGATACTTCAGTAGTGAAAAACCATATCCATCTCCACCTACAAACTGATCCTGAGTCATCTGTATGGATCAGAGATCCATAATTACTGGATGGCAGCCATGCTAGACAAATTTGAGTGATGGCACTTTGTTTTGAACAAATAGTGGGGAAGATTGTCTAATCAGCCTTATAAAGTGACAACAAATCTTGTGGCATGCATATAGTCCTTTAATTCTTCTATCTGTAAGTCTGTGAGCCTAGGGATATGTAACCTACCTTCAGCTGAGGCTATGCATTGCCAGTTACATGTGTTCAATAGCTAATGTCTGATTCACTGTTCTGTTTACATATTATGGAATTCTGTTGTTTAATTTATTGACATTTTTTTGAAATATTAAATTAATTTTATAAAATTTAATAGATTGCACACAACACCGAGGAAAGAAGGCAGTTTACGTACTTACAGATATTTTACATCAGATAGGACTTCGCTGAGGGAGAAAAACCTGTTTAAAGAATCCAAAATATGTGGCTTGAATTGAAAAAAGAATTAATTTTCTCTATTTGAAATATACAATTATAATCACTCCACAAGGGAAATAAGCCATTTGTCTTGGCGTTCATTTGTCTAGAATGCATAGTGTTTTTTGTAGACTTTGAGTATATTCTATATACTTACAGAGAAGATAGTAAACATCAAGCCAGTGAACTGGAAAATCAGAATAACTATTGTACTTATAGTATAATATTACCGTCCAGTGGGATTTTTATTAGCCACTAGCTCTAATGAAAAGCATTGCAATATGACTTATAGTATATATAATTTTAAGCATTCAGTAGTATTCTATGATTATCAAGAAAAGGGTCATAATTTTTAAATAGCTGGACATTGGTACTCAACATTTCTTTCTATAAAAACAAATCAATGGACTAGAAATTAGTTTCCATGGATGAAAATGGCTCATTCAGTCTGAAGAAATTGATTGATAAAAGTCAGGGACATAAACATTCAAATGAGTTTAATCAAATGTTTAATCAATAATAAAGCTGAATGTAAATCCAGCATCAGGTAATTCAAATAAGCATTGCTACAGGGAGTACAAAGGTATGAATGACATGCCATTTGAGACACAAACTACAAATCATTCTGATTCAAAGTCAGACAAGGACGTCTAGGCATTGCTATTGCTTATTCCTTACACTCACTGCATCCTTACTGATTTAAAGCTTAATTCAGACTAGATTTTGATGTCCCTGAGTAATATTTTCACATAGTACTTACAGAAGAACACAGTTTCGCTGTTCTTAAGGGTGGCAAATAATCCATTGCATGTAAACAGAGCTTCACATTAAAGCACATTCAGCTATATAAATATCTCAGGTCAAAATTCCTACATCTCACTTGTACACTTGTAAAGCTCTTATTCTACTGTCCTTTTTGTATTCTGCTGCTAAAATAAGCTTCAAACCATTGCCAGGTTCTTGGAATTAAATCTTTTAAATACCAATTAACTTCTGATCATGTAGGGTTACACACTACACCATCACGTTCCATAATCTTATAGATTCTGAAATACTGAAGTAAGCCTAGACTAGAATATCAAGAGAATAGCATGGTAGAAGTAGGATTAGCCTTTCCAGAGTAGTGTCATATATTTCACATAATGGCAATCTGGGTTCTTAAGTGGAAAATTTGTTGCAAACCATACCTTTAAGCAAAGACAACTACAAAAAATAATACATAGAATGTTCCTATGCAAGAACATTGCCATTGGCATAGCATCAGCTGATTTTTGAGATATTTTATCAATATAGATATGTACCCTGTCATTACCAGAGCACTGTACCTGTACTTCACATTAATACTCACAATTGGGAGGAAAAAAAAGAAAGAAAAAGGTTCTGTTTTTTTCTCCAGATGAAAGTCACAAGAATTGATTCACCAAGGAGCTGGGAACTGAGTGATGGTGACTGCCAAGAAAGTCAGTTGACTGCCAACTGAGACACAGCTGACTGCCAAGCAGGAACATTCTCAAAACAGACAGAGATTTGTGCCCAGTTTCTTGATGTAAAACTGGTATTGGTTATTGCCACCAAACCAAAAGTATTATAAATATGTCATACAAAAGAGAGCTGGCTACTCCATACAACAGTTGGTGTAAACGGGGTAACACCAGAGGCCCAGATATGCTGCTTGAGACTACTAGTCAGCTCAGCACAGTGATACAAAAGGACACAGTCCAATTCATGTGACATATAAATTAGCAGAGGCATTGACCCAAGAGGGACTTCCAAGGTGCATGTAGTCATTGAGCGTTGGGCTGCAGGGTCAACCTGATGTTCTTCCTTTAGGTGGGAGCTGGCAGTGATAGTAGCTTCACCTGCAGGGTGTGTGCTCTGGTCAAGCTGCTAGGCCACAAAAGGAAGGAGATAAGGGAAAAGGTGAACGGATTGCATAGCATCAGGGAAAATGTATGGGAAAGTGAAAGGATCATTGCAGAGGTCTGGCAGAGTCCAAAGCCTAAGCTTCATGCCACACAGGAGGAGGACTGTTCAAAATCTGTACTTGAGCAGGAGTAGGACAAAATTTCTCAGGATCGTGGAAGCTGGAAATCTGAGACTCTTGGGGCTAGATGAAAGGGATAAAGCGCTGGTGGTGATGTCCTCAATTATACTGTTAAATGGAAAGGAAACAGAAACATATGCAGTCCTGCAGGTTAAATCCTGGCTGCACAGTTGTCACCCTCAGGGCTTTGGCTCCTATCATCACGAATCCACTGCAAGGAATGAGAGTTGCTAAAAAGAAACAAGGTTCAATTGATAAAGTGCAGTAACAGAGTTGCATCTTGCTAACACAATGAGAAGAGCTTAAGGGATCATCAGAGAAAGGAGATAAAAGCCTGAAAATAAGTAGGATACTTCTTAGGTACTGACAGCAAAATGAAGCTGTCTCTACCAATTAGATTATTTCTTTAGGAGACTTCTGCCTTTTCTCTGGAGATCTTCTAATTCAACCTCCCTGCTCAAAGCAGAGGCATCTAGGCCTGATTGCCCAGGACTGTGTCCAGTCAGATTCTCAGTATCTCCATAGCTGGAGACTCTGGGCAATCTGTTCTAGAGCTTGAACAGACTCATGCTCTCATGGTATTCTTACATTTAACTGTTTTCTTTACTCTTCCCCATCAGATACTCATACACATCAGAAAGGTCTCCTCTGCACCTTGTCTTCTTCGGGTTAAACCGTTCCATGTCTCTTGGATTACAGATGATACAAACTCTTGATAGTATCTTTGGACCTTTGGTGTGCTTCGTCCAATATGTCCATGCCTTTTTTTTTCTTACTGGGCAGCCCAGACCTAGATTCAGCACTCCAGATGTCAATCACTAGGCTATAGAGGTGCATGGGTTTACTCCCCAGTGAGGGTTAGGACATTTCAATTCCCTCTGCTTAGCTTTCATAACAATCCCATCTGCCCATTTCCCAAGCCTGTCAAGGTCCTTCTGAATGGCAACAAAAACATGTGGTGCATCAACACCTTTTTCCAGTTTTGCATCATCTGCAAACTTTCTGAGCATGCACTCTGTCCCATCATCTAGGTCCTTAAAGAAAATATAAAAGGTACTGTCCTCAGTATGGATCTTGATGTATGCCACTAGCGACTGGACTAAAGATGGACTTCATGCTGCTGATCACAACACTTTAAGCCCAGCAGTTCAATCAGTTTTCAGTCCACCTCACAGCCCACTTACCTAGTAGGTAGTTTATCAGTTTGTCTATGTATATGTTACAGGTTTAAAAGTCGTCTTTGATTTGAGGGAAATAACACTCACTACTCTCCTCTCATGGAGAGATGACATTGGTCATTTCATGTTAAAAGGATATCAGGTTGGTCGAGTGTAATTTACCCTGTGTTAATACATGTCGACTAATTCAAATCACCTTCTTGGCCTTCATTTCCTTTGTAATGGTTTTCAGGATTATTTGCTTCATCCTGTCAAAGATCAAGTTCCTTGGACCATTATTTTTGCCATACTTGAAGACAGGAGAGACATTTGTTTCCTTCCAGTACTTAGGAACCTTCCCTAGTTGCAATGACCTTTTAGAGATTATCGATGTGGCCTTGCAGTGTGGAGGCCAGATCCCTCAGCACCTGTGGATTTATCTGTGAATGGTCTTGTTTTTGTCCAGTTTGTTCAAAGATTCCCTAACTTTGTTTTCTGAGGGTAAGTCTTACTTGATTCAGACTCTCCCACTGGTCTCAGAGACCTGGGATTTCTGTAGTTCATAGATTTTCCTAAAATAAAGAATTAGATGAAGAAAACAATGAGTACATTAGTCTCTTCTATGTCCTTTTACCAAGTCCCCTGCTCACTCAGCATCCAGCCCATAAACACTGTCTAAACTAAAATGTACAACCTGTAATTATCCCTATGCACCAGTAATTTGGTTCTTTCTGTGGACCACAGTTCTCACAGTACTGACTTGCATTCTGTGCTTTAATATGAAGGATTGAAAAATAAATATGTTATATAATTTGGCTAGGATATACTTTAACAAGTGAAATAATGAATTTAAATGTCCATGTACGTAAGAGGAACTGTTATTAAGGCAGTCTGAACCATCCAAATGTTTGGTGTTATCCCTGTGGTTCAAGCCCTACGTTACCCAGAGCAGAGTAGAGTCTCAGACATCAGATCTTGTATAAAAATAGATAATTTACTCAAATGGTACAGCTGGGAAAAATCAGCCTGAGATGGGTGCCTCCAGAGAAGGACCCCGAACAAGGAAATCCCTGAGCAAATACACCCTTCCAGTCTATCCCCCTGGTCCTCATATGCTCTTCATGTGCCTTTTGTGTGCCTTTTTAGTCCAATGGTGATTTTTCGTCTGAGGTCGTCTAACTCCTTATTGGATTCTTTCTTTGTCTCCAGGCAGTGTGTAAACTGTTCTTATCTTGTGTTGCAGCTTCTACTGATGGTTGTAGCCTCCATATCTTCTGGTTTGTTCTTCTTGTGCACCTGCTTATTAGCTAGAACCGAAAATGTCCCAGACCTAGAAAAACACTACTTAGCAAAACCATCAGTGTGTTATCAATATTATTCTCGTACTAACTTCAAAACACAGCTCTGTACCAGCTACTAAGAAGAAAATTAATTCTGCCTCAGTCATAAACATATCTAAGTGAAAGTTCATACCTTATGGTCTTACTTCAGCAAATATAGATACTCATGCTAAGCAAGTAAGGAAAAAGTGTACAAAATTTCTCAATATTATGCTATGACCATTACATTATAATGCTAAATGATTGACATGAAGTGATTAATTCTATTTAAAATTTACTTATTTAACCTAGAAATTTATTATTTCTTAACACTGTAACAATTCTGTTTAATATGGGAGTACTAAACTCTTCAGCAACTACAAATAAGTGTCTGACAGTTTCATGCACCAAATTTAATACTATCGTTTATTTAAGGCATGGTTTAGACATATCTAACGAATTACTTTTTCCAGGAATTAAAGCAGAATTGTGTGACTTCTGGCCTATCTCTGAATCAAAGTTGCTCTTAGCCATTCACTGACTTAAAAAGGAATGTTTATGAGCATGTCTAGGAAACTGTGATTAGGTGCATAGAGAATGTTGCATAACAAGATTGAAAAATATTACATATATCAAAGACCATGGATAATAGAAAACCTAAGACAACATATTTTTTCCTAAATCTGAGTAATATAAAAAAGTAAGTGGGCCGAAACCTTCCCATAATATCTATCTCTTTCTAGTTCAATTCATAATAAATTATTCATACAAAGTAAAAGGAATGTATCTTCTCCTTGGACACCTGGAGGAAAGCAAACTCTGGATGATTAGTAGGGTGTGGCCTATGACAGTCTCTTTCAGTACAAATTGAGTTTCTATTAAGAATTAAAAAGAGAAGGGCTTTGAAATTGTCCCACTGAAATAATTAGATCCAAGCCTTGAACTTTCCTTCTTTTCTCTTGTCTTGTCTTTTTTCTTCTCCTCTTTCCTCTTCTGGTTCCTATATTGTCTCCTCCATTTTACACAGAAATTTCTAAACAAGTTACAGATGCGCTTTACATAATCAATGGGAGGCATAGTTATTAAAAATATTACAAGCTCCAAAACAACTTAGTGAAGAGATATCAGGCAAGGGACCAAGAAAAGGCTGTCCTTGTGTCCCGGTTTGAACTAAATAGAACTAATTTTGTATTTAGTGATTTTACTTTTCAGCTCCGTCTCTTTTAAGTGGCTGAACTTGCTGAAAACTAGCAGCATGTTTTTCCCAGACAGTGCTGCTAGAAGATAAGCTCAAGGTCAGTTGTCTCATCATGGGTGCAGTGTCTGTGCTTACAGCGGGGGAAGCGGACCCAAAATGGACCAACTAGGTATTCCATCCCACACACATCATACTCAGTATAAAAGCCGAGAGATCACGAGGGTCTCAATGCCTTCTTCCATCCTGGAGCTCTTCCATCTCGGACCCTTCCGTCCATCTTGATCCTGCAGAGGCCGAGGCCTAAGCGGTACCCTGCTCGTTCGTCTGCCACTGATTCTGATTTGTGTGTTCCTGCATCCTGCTCCCACCTGCTGCTCAGTTTGGTCTGGGACTTTTCCAGAGCCCGGCTCTGCAGAGCCTCTGGTGACGTATTCGTCATTGGGGGGAGGGTGGGGGAAGGATTTTATATTGGTTTTGTATATATTTGTACATATCTGTATATATTTCTTTTTTTTCCAATTTACATTATTATCCTGTAGTATTAGTATTATTGTTTCATTAAATCTGTTAGTTTATTTTCCAACCCGTAAAGTCTCTCTCCCTTATTCTCTTTTCTCTTCCCTTCTGGGGAGGGGAGAGGGGTTAATAGAGAGCGTCTGTCCAGGATTTAGTGGCCGGTCCAGCCCTAAACCACAACACCTTGTAACACAGAAATCAGCACTTGAGAAGCAACATAAGACCCTGGATTCCCCAGTGGTGACACCTCTAATTGGATCAAAATTCACATCTTTTGCTTATTTCCAGTGAATATTATGTTAGTGTATCCTGTACTTGGTGATAATCAAGTCACGAATTGGGTACCTAGTAAAAAAATATTTGTCACTGTTGGAAATTTTAAATGTCATGGCAAGCTAGGCTGGCTGTTCTCTCTCTCTACAGTGATTTCCTTGCCCACATATCTCAGTCAGTTTTTGAGCTGTCCAGGAGTCCTCAAGCACCTGGCAATGAACTTCCCCTGCTGTATTAACAAACGCTGTTTAAATACATTAGAAAAGAAAATAATCTATTTTATTTTTGTGCAAAGTATCCTTTAGTTATGTAAAGATCTAACATATGGATTTCAACATAAATGATTTCTAAATGTGCAAGGAGAGAAATGTCCTACATGTATTTGTAATACATTCTGTGCTTCTGAAATTTATCATAGATTTTGTTGCCAGCTGTGAAAGTGATACGAAGTTTTGTGTGTTATCTTATAACAATGGGAGATTAGTGTAGAAAATTAAACTATGTAGATTCAAAATCATCCTAAATAAATGATGTTGCTCAAAAAGAACAAATCTGATAAATTATCATGCATCACAAATAGAAAAAAAAACCAACCAAAAAAAATCCCCACCAAATACGAGAAACATGGAATAACACTGATATCACCTTGAAAGAAAAATGATAGAAAAATCCCTTTTTTAGTCTCATGTCAAATTAGTTACTAATTGCGCTTCCTTACAGAGAAGGATGGGGAGCTAATGCTTTAATGATTTAAGCCACTGGAGAGGTGAACAGCAGGATGTAAATGAATCAAAATCCACAGCAACATGTAGTATGTGATCCTCATTTTCTAGAATATAGGGGATGTTTATCTAAGTAACTACCACATCACATTTCTTGACCTGTTTGGGTGTAGAAAGAGATACCTGGGAACTGATTTTTAACTTTATATTGATATAGTATACCCAGATGTGGAAACTATGCCTAAAATTCTAGTCAAACTTGGCTAAAAATATTACTCCTGAAATGATGAAATTTAGTATTTATTTAAAAGTAATGTCTTCTGAATATAGTTAACAGTTCAGTTGCATACATATAAGAAAGATGTTGAGATTCTAGAGCGTGTTCAGAGAAGCGCCACAAGGATGGTGAGGGGTCTGGAGAACAAGCCTTATGAGGAGCGGCTGAGGGAACTAGGGTTGTTTAGCCTGGAGAAGAGAAGGCTGAGGGGAGACCTCATCACCACCTACAACTACCTAAAGGGAGGTTGTAGAGAGGTGGGTGCTGGTCTTTTCTCCCAGGTGATGGAGGATAGAACAAGGGGAAACGGCACCAAGCTGTGCCAAGGGAGGTTCAGGTTAGAGATAAGGAGGAAGTTCTTTACTGAGAGGGCTGTCAGAGGCTGGAACAGGCTGCCCAGAGAGGTGGTGGAATCACCATCCCTGGATGTATTTAAAGAGCGGGTAGATGAGGGACTTAGGGATAAGATTTAGGGAGTAGACAGGAGTGGTAGGACGTGATGATCTCGGAGGTCTTTTCCAACCGAGCGATTCCGTGATATAGACATCTAGTGCCACTTGAATATCCTGAGATCTCAAAACATTCAGAGAACATTGACAAGGGTCTCACAGAATTTAAAACTACCTCTACCCTTCTGGTTTTCAATGAGAGTCAGTGGCAAGATCTAGAATAGGCCAATTTCCACCAGCCATCTGTTCTTTGTCAGCTAAAATGAACCGTAAGTGTAAGGACTAACTACACATGAATTCCATATAGACACATACAAATTTGTCACGTAGGCTTCCTTACAGATAATGAATGGAAGTAGTAACTTCTGTGATACAAGTCATCTAACCTATTTATTATGTCTAGAAATGTCTCTGAGTTGACACTTTCAGATTTAAAGGTGGGATTCAACTCCAGGTTATACAAATCAAATTAGGCACAAAAATATGAGGATTTACCAGAGAGATAAATTCCCATTATATTCTAGAGATAATCTAATGGGACTTTTTAACACTATGTTTGCTATTAAGGATTGTTTTACAGGTATCTAATTTTAGGTGTCTACATGTTTGCTAAGTGATTAAGCTTTCATCATAGCCAATGAGAACACAATTAGTATGTTCACTGGATCTTGTCTTAATTATCCATAAAGTTGTGCAGTACTATCTGAGATGCTCTACAGCATCCTTCAGGCATCCAGTTGGTAATTTTGAAGGATGAAGGTACTTTGTAGATCCTGTGTCACATCTTTCAGCCCCATGCAACTATTCTAGCTATCTAATGAAGTCTCAAATGACACTCAGGCCTACTTTTAGCCTGCTAAACTGAGCACTATTGTTTGTATTGACTGTGCCTCCATTGAATATGATAACTCTTCATTATGTACCTGTTTGAATGCCTAGTTCTGTCTAGATGACTAGAATCTGGAAGTTAATCCCAGACTGAGTGATAGAAGTTCATTTTTGCTTATTTGAGCACATTCATATATAATTTATCAACATATTATTAGGTGATTTATTACTACCACATTCATAAAATCTTCGCATTCACTTTTTCTGTCCAAAAGTAAACCTCTAATATTGTCCTTTGTTTATTCCTACATTATAAAGGACAAATTGGCTAAGCATCTCAGTTTTGTAATAGCTTTCTGCTTATGTTTTATAATTGGTAAATTACACAGAATCACAGAATCACAGAAC
>NW_010200949.1:728-1090 GCF_000695765.1 Mesitornis unicolor | reverse complement strand
TCCCCAACCTTTTCTGCACCAGTTTCTCAAATAACTCTTATTTATGACAAAATAATCTGAGAAGCAAAGTTTATAACCCAAGCAGGTGGATCTGGGGACAGTCTGCACATTGCTTCTGCATGGCCTCATACCATGTGCCAGTTCAGACCTCTGTCACCTCCACGGACCCCAGCACTAACAGGCTCCTCTGCATCCACCCCAATTTCTGACTCCAGAACATCAACAGCCTGTTCCAGTGATCTGATTTATGTGACCTAAATCTACCATTTTCTAGTTGAAAACCATTACTCCTCATCATATTGCTCAGAGGCCTCTGAGCTGACCTTCGCCTTCACATATAGCTTCACACACTGCTCCAACCC
>NW_010200949.1:0-252 GCF_000695765.1 Mesitornis unicolor | reverse complement strand
CGGTCAACCCATCAAGCTAACACCACCGTGTCCACTAAACCATGTCCTGAAGTGCCATGTCCACACATTGTTTGAACACCTCCGGGGATGGTGACTCCACCACCACCCTGGGCAGACTGATCGAATGCTTGGCCACTCTTTCAGTAAAGACATTTTTCCTAATATCAAATCTAAACCTCCCCTTGCCCAAACTGAGGCCATTTCCTTTTGTCCTGCCGCTTGTTACATGGGAAAAGAGACCAACACCCACCT
>NW_010200948.1:57146-63245 GCF_000695765.1 Mesitornis unicolor | reverse complement strand
TATATATTTTTACAACCTCCCTCCATGCCATCACTTGTCAAAGCCCCACATTGCAGTGCCCCACTTTAAACCTTCCCAGGGAACATAAAAGGGCTTTGCCAAGGATAAGCTTCAAATGAGGCCAAAAACCAAAGCAAATAACGGGGCTAGGGGAACCAAAAAACCCCATTTTGGGGGTTGATCAGCTCCTACAAAGCCATGGCTTCACCAGGGGGAGGTTTCCACAGCGTGAAAAGGTAACCTGGGCCTTTCTTTTAGAAAAATCAGACACCTTGAATAGTGAAAAGCGTTGGTGTAAAATAAACTGACACCAGGATGACCGTACCCCTGCCGTCTCCAAGCACCAGAGGCCCACACGAGACAGATGCTGACGGAGGCGTTTCTGCTCACCGCTCACTTTCCTGGCATCATTTTCTCCCAAAACTAGGGAGAAAACTGAGGACCAGCCCAGTTTTGAAGGCAGCCTCCTGCTGCTAAAAATGGGCCACAACCTGCTCCTTCCCTTCCCAGAACTCAGTCATACATCAGGCTTTATCTCCCTTCCCTTTCTTCTGTGTTTCTGGGGTGTTCACATCCCCACCCAGCAGCTTGCAAACCCCTACAACTCCTTAAATCCTCCCCATGGCAAACCGCAGCGCCAACACCCACAGAATTACTTGGAATATACCGATTTTTGAATGGCAATGCCTGGCTTTAAACACCAGGGCTGTGTCACCGAGGGGA
The DNA here is from genome assembly GCF_000695765.1 of Mesitornis unicolor. Taxonomy (NCBI): domain Eukaryota; kingdom Metazoa; phylum Chordata; class Aves; order Mesitornithiformes; family Mesitornithidae; genus Mesitornis; species Mesitornis unicolor. The sequence continues at coordinate 62,522 of NW_010200948.1, read as the reverse complement.
CCAGGTGGTACCCAGGGGCCTCAGCAGCTCGTTACAGCGATGCTAACGGCACCAGGGCAGCCAGGCTGGTTACCGGCTGCTTTTTGGGTACTCACCTGAGCATGGACGATAAACCAGCAGCAGAAAGGGCTCTTCTCTATCCCCCACCACTGGCTGCAGCTCAAATTGGGCTCTGAACGCACTCTCCTGCCATAATTTATTTCTCCATCACATTCCTGACCCTGGCCTCAGCATTGCTGCAATCACCATCAGCCTTTTGCCCCTCTAATTATGCTCACAGCAGCACTTGAATGCTAATTGCTTTTCCTGATGAAGAAATCACCCCATTTTGGGGTGGTGGGGGGGATGGATAACATGGGAGGGCTTTGCCCCTGGCTGGACCCCCCCGCCACCATAGGATGTGAAGTGCAGGGGCCAAGGGTTTGGTGTCTCTGCATGAAATGGGAGGGCAATGCAGGGACCCACAGTGTTTGGGGCTGGGAGAGGAGAGGAGTTCTCACAGGGCTGATTTTGGGGCCCTGAAGCAGCTGCTCACAGTGATTTGGGATGCTGCACCCCGGTGCTGCCTTCCCCAGGGGCATCCCCACATGGTCTCTGCCAGAGCCACCAGCCTTTTGCCACACAGAATATTATTCTATTTATTCATTATTTTATTTCATATTTTATTTCATATTTTATTTTATTTTACTTTATACTTTATTTTTTCATCTTATTTTACTTTTTCCTTTCATTTACTTTGATTTTACTTTATTTAATTTGTTGGTTTTTTTTCCTGCTGGAATAGGAGCACTTACTGGTACAAGAAGACTTGTGGTTTTTGGCTCTGCAGCCCTGTTCTTCAAACTTGTGGTTTCAAAGAGATGAAGGCAGCCATCACGCTTCCCTCTCCCCTTGCTGGGCCAAGGGAAGGACACACACAGGCTCATTTGGGGCCTAAAATCACCCCAAATCAGGTTTTCGCAGCTGCAGGGTGAGCCGGTCCCTGTGCAGGATCCAGCTGCTCACAAACCCTGGCTGCAAAAGTCTACTTTTTCCACCACAAAACACTCAAAAAACCCCCAAAGGCCATTGCTCCCAAGCCAGGCAAATGTCTTTCCTCCAAATCAGACCCCGAGCATCCACCTTTAGGTCTGTGATTTTAGCACTAGTGAGGTCACCCATCTCTTGCACTGCCACCCTCCCCACCACCTCCTTCCCATTGCCAAACCTTGATGATCCCAATTTATCCTCCCCACCTGGCCCCAAAACGTCCCATTTCAGCCCAATCCAGTCTCACTTCAGGGCTATTTGCTGCCATTCACTGTTTTTCAGGTGTGCCACAATCAAGAATTTATCACCTGGTGCTTCTGCATAGTCATCTATCCACAGCCATCCATATCTATCCGTACCCATCCACAACTATCCATCTCCATCCATACTCATCCATCCACATCCAGCCATCCATATCCATACATATCCATCCACATCCATCCATCCATCCATCCATCCATCCATCCACATAATCCACATTCCTCCATCCATATCCTTCCATCCATCCATCTCCATCCATCCATATCCATCCAACCATCCATCTCCATCTTCATCCATCTCCATCTCCATCTCCATCTCCATCTCCATCTCCATCTCCATCCATCCACTTCCCTCCATCCACACACACCTCCTTTCCCCTCCTCCAATATTTGGGTCCAACTCTTGATCCTCTCCCATGTGCTGAACCTTAGCAAGCTCAACGCTACTGAGGTCCCACACATTGCATGGAAAGGGACCGCAGGACACCGCTTCGCTGGCATTTTTCCTATTCTCCAGATGGAAGACATTATTCCCTATCTTCTTTTTTAAATGAAATATCATTTCCCTATCTTATCTCTTTATTTTTCCCTAATGAAATATCAGTTTTACCTTGCAAACCCTTTCACTCAGCAGCTCCACACCCTCTATTTCTTGAGGAGTAAATGATTAAACTTCGGAGCTCTGAGTTTTGCGTTTAAATGTCAGGCTTGAAACACAGCGTCTCAGAGGAGAAATCGACAGGATTTCAATTTTCTTGTAATAAATATCACCTCTATTTGGGAGCAAACCAAGAAAATGGCCGGCAGCCCATCTCACAGTTTCGCTGGGTTTTTTTCCAGCTCTGAAGACTTTTCTTTTTGTTTCATACTTAAAAAAAAATCAGATTTGAGAGAAATAAGTCATCCTCACCAGGACAGAAACGCCCCCAGATCAGGCCATGCTGTTTAGGCTGCTCCTTAATGCACTCGAGGGTGACTTTCATCAGGCCCCGTTGGCCTGAATATATCTCATCCTTTCATCTCCTCTTCTGCTCGCCAGCCCCTTTTTATTTTTTGTGGAAGTATCCGGTCACCGTTTATGCATTGCCTGCTCTTTATGCAGTGCAGCCCATGAAAAATACATGAAGAGTCCCTTGGTTTTTTTCTTTTTTTATTATTATTTTTTCCTCCCCGCAGCTTCGTAAATCTTGCATCGCTTCTCACGCAGCTGCTCGGCTTCACAGGGTGATGATGGGGAGCAGTCCCTGCCCTGGGGCAGCAGCACCCTCTGGGGACTGCGATGCTGCAGACGGGGGGCTCAGAGCCTCCTCCCCACCCCATTTTTAGGTTTTTGGATAGGAAAACTACAACAGAGGAGCTGTTTCGCTGCCATGCCAAAACCAAGGCAGGCACCATCCCTACTTCTGTGGCAACTCAAGACTTTTGCTTGCTTTCTTTCATTTTTGGGCCTTCAAGAGGTGGCGAATCTTTCAAGAGGTGGCGAACCTTTCAATTTTCCCCATAAGCTCTCTGAAGCCTCCACTGCCTGCAAAGCCATTTTAAAGATTCCCCATTTTTGTGGTTTTGCCTTTGCAGTTTCCCTGGCTCCACAAAGCCACAAATGATGCTGCCTATGTGGGATGCATCAATACTATTTTCACCCTGTCCTCAGAGCCCCTCTGGTTCCTCCCAGCGCCTGTCACCATCGTGGTCCAGCAGCCGAATTAGAAAACACTGCCTGGGGACGGACACATCAATCCTCAAGAGATTTTATCTGAGTTGCTGCCATCCTCACTCTGCTCCCCCAATTGACCTTGAGCTCTATTTAATACAAAAAGCAGCGTTTCTCCTCCATCCCAGCCTACCGTGCCTTCCCCATCCCACCCATCATCTGCCGCAGGAGAACCAGCATCCTCCCCACAAAGCTCTCCCCTTCGTCCTCCACCAGTGGGCATCTTGCAGGGGCCAGATGTTGGCTTCTCATTTCTCCAGGTCCTCTTCGAGCCCACCACCACCTCCATTATTACTCTCCCAAGCCCCTCTTTGACCCATGGTCTTTCCCATCCTTGGCTTCTCTCACCTCTCTTCAAGGTTGCCTCATGCCTCTTTGAAGTGTGAGTTTGACCCTAAATCCTTGGGTAGGGGAGAAACGGGGTTGGGGGTCTCCCCCACCAAAAAAATCAGAGAAAATAGGTTCTTGGGGCAAAAAATATCACAACATTTTGACATTTTTGAGGGATGGGGGGAATGGCATGGCCAGGGTGCTCTGGGGCTCGGTGCCTGTGGTACCTTGGTTGGTTCAGAGGGTGCTTTGCCCCACAAATCAGACTAAAAAGCCAATTTCCCCCTAGAATAAAAACAGAGGAAAGAGGGAACAGCCCGAAACCAGGTAGGATGCCTTCACACAGCGTCTACACCTCTCCCTCGTCCCAGAGTCCCCTCTCTCCCCCAAGGACAACGAGATGAGCACCATGTCTGTGTTTAGGAAAGAAAAATAAAGATGATTTATTTTCTTTCCAAGGGGAAAAATCCTGATGCTTTGTGGAAAGCCAAGAGGGCCCACACGTGTGACCCACACCTGGATGTCGCTGATAGTCAAAGGTTTTTATTTTTTATGGAAAAACAGAAATTTTCATATCTTACACTACAAAAAAAACCCCACCCCATGAACACAAACAAAAATGCAGAGAGCATCCAAGGAGGAGGGGGAGAGGGGAGGAATAAATACAGCAATGCTACAGCCTCCTATAGCTAAAACGCTGCTGTGGGGAGCCGAGACTGGGGCTCTGGTGGTGCTGGGTGCCCCAGCTCCTGCCCTACCTGCCCTAGGGAGCTGCCACAAACTGAGTTAATCGAGGGTTGGGAAATAAGCATTACTGCTAGGACTGCTACTGATGTATCTTACACACAAATTAACCACTAATTTCAAGTCCAAGGAGTCACAATTTCTTGACCACTGGGACTTCTACATTATAGTCAACACTGAAGAGACAAACCCCCAGATTTTACCTTCATTTTTTGTTATTATTGCTATTAACATAAAGAAGAAATAAATACAATTTTAATTTATTCTTTTTGTCTTCCTTTTTTTCTGAGCAGGTATTTTTTCCAGACAACGAAAGGGGGTCAGTCTACGCAAGCCATGCTTGGGGACACTTCCTTCTCCTGAAATGAAGAGCTATAGCGAAAAGAGCCTTCTCCACCTCTCAGACCCCTTGAAATAGCTTCCTTGCCATTAGCAGCAAAATATATTGGGGAACAAAGCACTGGTTGGACCAGCCGCAGCACTAGCGAGCTGGAAAAGCAAAGCACTCGAACTTAACCGTGGGCAGAAAACCCACCCAGAGCCCTTACCAAGAGCATAACCTGTAAATTATCACTGCCATCCCCTGCTACACCCAAGTATCTACGCCCATGCCCAAAACACCGAGTACTTGCAGTTCTTGGATGGGAACCCAAATCTTCCGTTGTCTCCATGAATTCGCTTGTGGACGTAGAAGCTGCAACGTTTGGACCCTGCTCATTAAAACATCATTTCCTTTTTATTTTTTAGCTCCAAGACAACGCTTGTTAGTACAGAGATCTGCAGCAAGAACAGCTCTTGAAATAAATATAAAAGGTTATTTATGTATTTATTGGAGGAACCAAGAAGAGGTGCCTTATTTACAAACGCGGTCTGGTTTAAGAACAGTTTCTTTTCCACGAGTCCATGGTTCTGAAGGTTACTCCGGCATCTGGTGTGCATCCCGGCCATGCCTCCAGCGCCTTTAAAACCCCACAAACAACGAAAGGGGATTTTGCTGTTCAAGTCCATGAAAAAAAAGACCAAACCCAACCCCTCCCACAGAGCCAGCGGGTAAGGGATGGGTGGCAACGATGGGCAGAAAGTGCTGAATATTTGCTACAAGCATCTCACGGTGTGGCCGATGGATGCAGGTGGTGACTGAGCAAGTCCTCCCGACGAAACGAGTCCTTTCTGCCTTCCTACGGGTTATTTTTCCGAGCGCTGCTGCCAGGGAGGCACAAATAATCCCGAGGCAGTTCTGCTGACAGCTCCGATAATCTTATTTATTATACGACAAATCTCTTTTACGCTCCGAAACTGTTA
>NW_010200948.1:27800-57115 GCF_000695765.1 Mesitornis unicolor | reverse complement strand
CCCCCCCCCCACCCCCCTTCCCCCTCGTGTCTTTTGTGGTCCAGTGGCTGCCAAAATGAAGCAGGATGAGAAATCGCACCGTCAAGATTTGTCAGACCTCGCCATGGCTCCTCTCTCTCTTATTTCTCCCAATTCCCCAGGAGCTCGTAAAGGAGGAGGCTATTTCCAAACAGGCAAATAACGCCTGAGGAAGCCCTGCTGAAAACAAGCAAAAAAATACAACCCATCCTGACCCAACCCAACCCTCTCCTCCTGGACCTTTCCCTTTGCTTTAGGAAGCGCTCATTGTATGAAAACTCATCCAAGGACTTGGGGGAAATGGAAGAGCGATCTTGGAAACAGCCGAAGGTGGCATTCAACACGTGCCTGAAGGACAGGCTTTGGGGCTGGATGAGCTCCTCAGGATGATGAGAGCTGTACTAAGTCAATACGTTGCTGTTTGTGCCGAGGAAGGATGCTACATGGTGCTACCCAACCCCTCCAAGGAAGCAATGTATCTACAGGAACAGCAGACACTTGCCATCCACTGAGCCCTTTGAAAATCTTTATCTTGACAAAATCCTTCACAAAAAAAACCCAACCCAACCTATAGATATCAAATTAACTGCGCTGATTAATCCCATCTACAGGCAAAGGACGTTGACAGCCCTGAACTGTTTCTTGATGGGATTGCCCGGGGCTTGTGTTGCCCTCAGGTGCCTCTAAAACAGCAGCCTGTGAGCTTTAATGGGTGTGTTGAACCCCAGCTACAACCAAGTGCTGACCCAAGCCGTGCCAGCCCCAGAGGGATGGGACCTTCTCAACCATTGGACGCCCCTGCTGTGACCACACTGGGCTTATCCCTCCTCTCTGTCCCAAAGTGGTCAGGTCTGTATCCAAGCCAAAAATGCTCAGAAAGACAACCTGGGAGACCACAATTCCCAAAATAATCCCATCTCCACCACCAGTTTGGGGGAAATAATGCAAAATCTGTGCTGGATGACCATGGGGATGCCTCCACACCACACCCCAGGACTTAACACATGTAATGAGAACAACAACAGCAAAATCTCTTCCTTCCAACTAAAAGCACCCCACATTTTCTCTCCTGGGCTCCAGGGGCACTGGTGCTTGCAGCAGGGGATAAGAGCTGCACTGGGTGATGGCCACCCGGGCTGCAATGCTGGTGCGGAGGTGGTCCCACGTTATCTTCAGGCAGGTCACATACACCCAAAATCTGATGTCACGTTGTCGTTGGAGGCCACCAAGAGTCAAATGTTTCACTTTCCTTCTTCTGGATGTCCCCAGCCCCCAGCGGAAAGGAAGAGGGGGCGAGGTCTTTTATTTAAGCAGACTTCTTCTACCTCACATACCTAATTAAAACTCCTGAAAGCTTCCTATGTTGCTCAAAATACAAAGCATAGCGGTAACACAAAAGGAAGACAAAACAAAGCGAAAGGAGGGGGGTGGGGAACCAAAATAACAAGGGAAGAGCCCCAATGTTGTACCTGACGCGTAGCAAACTGTACATTATATACATCTTCGTCATGTGTTATCCTCCCAGAAGAGCAAAGGAAAAGAACTTGGTAACACAGAGAGAGGAAAATAAAAAAAATATACACCCTGTATTGTATTTGCCATGGAGCAAGCAACATGTTTATACACTAGTCTCTATAACTTAACGCTGTGTAACAGCATTTCTTTTCTTTTCTTTAAATGTACAAAACAAAATATCTATCGAGAAATAATCTAACCATATTGCTCTTCAATACACTTCTGTAGACAAGTAAGACTCAAAAGTAAACTCCAGTAAATCGCAGCTTTTGGGAGCCCACGAGTGGCTACAAAACTCCTCCTGGCTCAAGTCAGTCCTTGGAAATATTACCATGTGCTGCCGAACTTCAGTATATAAAGGTGCTATATATATTATCTATCTCTCTCCCGTGTACAGACAACGCGTGGCGAGAAGGCTCGGTGTCGTCGTCGCTGAAGCGTAAGAGACCGGTTAACCTCACGTACAGCAGATCCGTTTCCATGTTCCATGCATCTTACATTTACTTCATGAAAATGAGGACACAAATAGGAAGAAAAGGAAAACTTTAGTCAAACACTGCTTTCGATACGCTGCGGCAGAGGCCAACGTCCTTCAGTTCTAGAAACCACTGAATTTCCCTTTTTTCTTTTTTTTGTGTTTTTTTTTTAGTCAAAATAAATCTCCAGGCTAGAGTACAAAGTGCAGGACCAACCCACTCGAGGAAGTGACTTTAAAACCGCGTTACAACGGCACCATCCCATTCACCAACTGGACCTTCATCTCCTGAAGGCTGTTCATTATCTTCTTCTGGTGACCAACAAGTGTCACTCCCAGCCGCCTCAAATCCCTGTGGGAGAAAGCAGACGTTGGTTCCAGGGACTGCTCAGGCACACGTTGCCGCGCACACCACGCGCCGCGCGCGCCGATGCTGCTGCCACCGCCTACCCCTTACCATTGGCGGCTCCCGAAGCCCTCTATAAAGAAGGCAAGTTTATTTTTCCCCATCTTTAAAACTACTTTTTTAATGGTTGATGGCATCTGAAATGGCTGAGGATCACCTCGCCGGCCAAGGGAAAAAGCTGGACAGTGAAGCATCAGCATCGGCTTTGGCCAAGGACTCCGCTAGGCATGAGAAGTCCTATTTCCAAGAGAAAAGCTGTGAAAGAAAGCCCACGTTGCAGTTTCCTCTTCTCCTGGGAGAGGCTGGTATTTGGTCTCGGATACGAGCAGCGAGGAGTGAGGTCAAGCCACGCTTCCTTCCTCTTCAGACAAGGCAAAGCCAAAGATACAACAAACCAAAATCCTAGAGCCAGCTCCTAGACAGAGCTGATTGGCAAAAGCCCTGAGCACGGCCACCACCCCAAAGACCCCATAAAGTCAACAGGAATTGGCAAACAGGTCCCCTCTGGGCCTGTGCAAATCTTCCTATGTTTGGGGTTTTTTGGGGTGAATTCTACAAGCCAAAGGTGCTTGTGTTGAGTCTATTGGGTTGCCAATACCACGCAGAGCTGTAAAAGGACACAGCTGATGTGAAATGCAGAATGAGGAGGAAAGATTGTCTTCTCAGAAGCTCAAGCCCTCTAAAATGTAGGTGTCTAGACAAAGGCAATCAGCAAGGTTTATGTCAGTGGTGTGAAAGAAGCTCCTCCAGGGGACAATTTATCCCGTCCAAAGACAGGAGTGGGACAAGTTGTCCCTTGGAGGTACTAAGGCAGGACCTTGGGTGATCAGATTCAATGACACATCTAAAGCCAGGTACTACCATGGGTCCTGGTAGAGTATAATTCTTAGAGTATAATAATAAGTATTCACAGAATCATTAAGATTGGAAGAGACCTCTAAGATCATCAAGTCCAACCATCATTAATGTAACTTCTTTATAGGGGGGAAGCATTTGCAAAGAAATTGTATAAATAAAACCTCAGAAGAAAGATCAAGACGGGTCCATCCATATTTCCAACGCAAGACACCGAGACTGCTGGAGAAGCAGCTTGACTTGGAGGAGATGTGGGGTTTTGTCTGAAGATGGCCACCAGAGAAGTATCAACCCCTCTCCTTCTACATCCAAGCTGGACTGAATAAAGGATGTTTTCAAAGTAGGGCCCTACGGTCCTGCCAACACACACATGAATCCCAGAGCAGCCTTTTAGGAGGTTCTCCATTGAAAGCCAGAGGGACGTGATCTCCTCAAACACACGGGTGTTTTTTGGAAACCACACTGGCGAGGCTGGTACATGCAAGAACCAGGACATCTGGGAGCCCAACCATCACCTGAGATATTGCAAACCTGGCCTCCAGCTCACCGAGGTGAACACATGCAACAACCCCCAAAAGTGAGCTACCCATGGAGGTGCACCTCTCTCAGCAGCTCCGTACTCTGGACTGAGACTCCTGTGTGAATACAACCAACCATCCACATCCAAAAATTACAGATGAGCACTGCTTTAAATGAAAAGCAATCCTGAGCGAAGGTTGATACATTAACACGTAGGCTGGTTGAAGCCAAAAGCTAGAGCTGTTGTTCTCCAAGGACTGTCACACTTTCAGCCTTTTGATTTGGAAAATACCAGTTTTTCTGCTCGAGGCTAAACACTTCATTTCATTATCGTACCCTTTTTTGGCGATGCCTTTCGCCGATGCATAGGGGAAATCACAACGTAGGGGGCAAGGAGCAAGGGAGGTCAATGAGATACAACAGCAACGCTCCTTACGCGGCGGAAAGGGCTGCAGCACCTGCAGAAGACGTCTACCTTCTCAGGGGGACACGCTTTCATTTCGGCCTCCACTGGATTGTGAAACTAGTTCAGCAAGCCATCTTAATAACGAAGGAAAATGTAGTAATGCTATTGTTACATGCAATTTATTTTATGTACACAGCACAGTTGGAAGTTCACACCAGAGATTAAAAAAAATCCCCAAACAAACCAAAACCCAAAACAGTACAGGACCTGATTTTTTAAGAGAGCCAACATCCATCTTCCCCCTGCTGAGTGCTGCTCTGCTGGCACTTTTTGAAAATGCAGGTAATTTCTGAGGGGGTATCTGAAGTGCAAGCCAAGCTCTTTTGAAAATCCAGCACCGCGTATTTCACATCTGTATCATTTCTGATACTCCTGCGTGTGATCCAGACAAAACAGCCTGAAACTAGGAGAAAGGCATGCACCTCTTGGTGCTTCACATACAGCCTAATCAGAAAAGCTATGCACTACACAGCTTCTTTTTTTCCCTTAAAGTAGCCCCCATCACCCAATAACCTTGAGGAGCCCCTCATTGATTTCCAAGAGAGAAAATAGAAAAAGGAGTTTATGGTTTCAATCCATTTGCTGCTCACCAGGGGATCCAGTCTATTTTATTTTTTTACTCAATATTGAATCCTCTGAAATGCGGAGCCATCGGCCAAAGGACTCCTCAGAGAGGGGAAAAATACACCGTGGGGTCTTTTTTCCTCCACAAAGATGGACCAGAAGTCTAACCCAGACCACAGCTCCTGAGCCAGATATGCTCTCCCAGGATAAAATCAGCAGCTTTATTCAAAAGCCACCTTGCACTTCACAAAGCTGGCAACAAAACTTTCCAAGAACTGACCAGAAGAACCCAGAAGCTTTAATTCTCATTTTCAAGAGTGGTTTACAGCACTTTACACGCTCCTGTGCATCCAGTGCTGAAGGACTTCAAGCGACAAAAGGCAGAAGCCAATTTTAGACAAAACCAGGTACCAAAACCAGCTGGTTTTGGCACCAAAAAAATCAACTTCTGTAATTTCACTGAGTTCAGCTCCGCAGAGGAGATGTTTGTGGGTATCTACTGGGGCTTTGCAATAGAAATGCGCCATTCCCTGCAAGAAAAGGCACAACGAAGACCCCACCTTGCCACGCAAGAGACCCTACCCCAGATGTTGGGTTTTGTAGGAGTCGTTGCGGCACGGGCGCTCCCCATGAAGATACATGCATCCATCTGCCATGGGGGTCTTCAAAATACTTGACCCCTCTCCAGCAACAAGACAACATTGAGTCTAGATTCAGGGAGAAGTTTCCCTCCTTTTCACTTCTCTTTCATCCATGTAGGGCTGAAAATGGAAATAGGCAGGAATTCATACCACTTGCTAACTCAGCACTAAGAGAATGACCTAAGTTGACCAAAAAACCAAGGAAATTAAGGGGAAAATTGGTGTCAGCTCATCCCAAACAACACAAAAGCCCAGCTGCGATGTGCCAGGGACACCACGGCATCCCCTTCACTGCAACATCCTCCATTTACAAGGGTTGAAGTCACGGTCTCCACGTTGTAAGAAATATATTTAAAACATTTTATTTACAAACAGAACTACTTGTACACCATGGACCGGTTTGTCAAACACAGCGTAGACTAGGACGGGATTGCCACAGAAAATACAACCCCCTGACCAGCCGTTAACCATGCAAGGGCCAGGGTCCTGAAAGATCTCCATGGCCGGCAGCCATCAACCTACCCCAGATCTTTTGTATTGCGTCTCTTCCCATCCAGGCCAAACTTCACCACTCTTCTTCACGTGGTGCAACTTTACAATTGGCCATGCAGGCTGGGACTACTCACAGAGTTACGGATCAGTTGGAATGAGGGGAAAGAAGAACAACCTCCAAGACCTTCAGAAGACGCTAAAGAGAGAGGAATCCTCTTGGCAGGGACTTTTGCATGAAATGAGGATTTAAAAAAAATGTCTTTTTAAGAGTTCACCTGCTCTTGTTCGTGATTCCCGTCCTACTCGATTACGAGATAAGAATTGGTTTGTTCAGAAGCAGACGCGGTACCACAATCCCAGGACGGAGATTTGGGGTTAAAAATAAGCCTCTAGAGCAGGTGAACTCTTAAACGCTCTTCATCCCGTGTAACTTGTAATAAATAATTTATTTTATTTTAGAAGAAAAAAAAATACAAGGCAAAGCAACACAGCACATATTATTACAAATATTCAGAGCTCTTCATCTAATAACAAACAACAGGGTGTCCTGAGATTCAGTGAGTACAGACTTTTCAAAAGGTGGAAGTATGTAGTCCACACGGTTAGTAATTGGTCCAGTCAAGGGTCAGACTGAAACTCATGTCATGGATCTATCTATTCTTGAGTATTGTCCTGGTAAAGTTATTCTTGCAGTGGATTGAAAGAGCTCCAGACACACTCAAGGTCACTAGGTGGTCCACAAGTTTAAAGAGCAGGTCTGGTCCACTGGAAAGGTTGCCTTCAAGTCTGATATCCAGTTGGAAAGAGGGGGTGGAGGGTGAGGCTCCACTTTTCACAAGGTGATTCGTCCCTTTGCAAGAATTAGAGCTAAATGTAGATATCACTCTCGGTTTCAACACATACATTTTCAGGACTTTGCTTAAGCAGGCAGAGCTCAGGACTTGGGGCGATATTCACCAGTTTTAACTTTTTAACCTTTAGTTTTCAGAAATTTGTCACAAATACTACACTTTTCTGGAATAAAAACATCAGTTTGAAAGAAGCAGGGCAGCAATTGGGATTTTGCTTTGCATGCTGGGCAGGGGGATCTATTAAAAAAAGGAGAAAAAAGCTGAACATCTACCATCTCAACCAGGTCCCGTAAAGAGGCCAGAAGCTGGGTGCCCACAGTCACCAGTCCTGTCAGTGTTATGGCCAACCCCTCCGAATTTTTTTCAGTGGATTTTAGAAATTCTTTAGCTTCATCACGGGTTTGTTTGGTTTTTCGTTTGTTTGTTTTCCCCTGCCTTTTCTGGCAGCAATTATCCAGCTCTCCTTTTTCCACGTAATTTCCACATCTGTCTCCTACGCAGTTTGGATTTGGGGAATATCATTTTGGATGGTATTTGAAGGCAACCTCTTAAATTGTAAAGAATGTTTTACTGAAGTCATGTGGGGAAAGCAAGCTATTTTCAAATGTTCAGATCATCTTTTCACCCGATCCCCCCAAGTCCCAGCTCTGGAATATACCAAACAGTTGCCTTTATTCAAAATGACAAGGAACATTTAACCTGAATTCTCCTTTGCAGGGTACAAGATGTTTTGTTGTTCCCTTTTACAGGGAGAGAGAAAAAAAAAGAAAACCTCTGGAAAGCCAAAACCCCCAGTATATTAACCTTTAAAGGACTTTCTTGTTCAGGTATTTATCTTCTAGTGAACACATGAGAGTTGATCCTCCCCCAGGAGCCATTTCTCTCCCTTACTTTGTTGATTTTAAGGGCAATCTGACAGTTTCCGTCAGCCTGAGCATGCGGTTCAGGGCTTCACATGCGACACTTTTCCTCTAAAGCCACTGCGATGGTTCCTCCCTTTTTTTAAACAGCTGAGAATCTGGTCCTTTGGCTCTTTTTTTTTTTTTTACTCTATCTGAGAGGGATGAGAAAAGTCTTGATTTGGATGGCTGGTTGGCTTTTTAATGAAGAGTTCACAAAATAAACCTGAGTGGGGTCCAGCCTCTTGCTAAGCCACCGCTGCAATGCAAAGGTGCATGGGATGCACCAACAACCAAGCCTGACTGGTGCAGGCATCTCTGCCTGGGGAGGGGTGGGATTTACTATTTACAATTCATTTGACTTATTTTTTCTTGGTATAAGAGTCACATTTTAAGAGTGAAATCAGTACCAGGTGAGCTGCCGACAGTCATGCCAACAGCCTCAGCCTTGGGAAGATGATGTAACCCAGGCTGAATGCTATGCACGGGGTCGATGGTGCCTGTCTTCTTATAGCTAGGTAAAACTGGCCAGCAAAAGCTTGTCGAGCCACCTGCGGGATACCCATTCACAGACAATTTTGTTTCCTGCACTGCCGCTTCACTCAGCCCTTGCCTGAGGTCAAAGCTTTTCAACTTGCATTTTTTTTTCCAACTGAAACGCAAGATGGGTTCATAAAACCTCAGCTTCAACCCCACACCTCCCTCCAGCAGCTCCCGAGGCTCTGAGGCATCGGCTCCTCGGTGCTGCTCTGCTGCTGTGAAAACCCTGAAGAAAGCTGAAGCTGAGCCGCTCAGACACGGTGTCTCCACTGGGGCCAGTAAAGGATGACATTTGTGCAATAAAGATCATACTGGGACCTAGTGGAGGGGGTCTTAGGGGCTCTTTGCAGCTGGTGAGGGTCAGAGCATCTCTGGCAGCTATAATCTTATTTAAAGAGTTTTAAACCAACTTGTCTTTCTGGCTAGAACCATATGGCTAATGGATTTTTTGGTTCACTGTCAACAGGAAAAAACCCCAACATTTTGAAGTACTTTCTGGCCTGAAAAGATTTTGAGGGATACTTTTGAAATTTCTGGAATACCAAAGAGTAAACATACAGAAGTATTTAAATTTTTAAGTCAAATCAAGGAGATAATTTCACAATCTGAAATGTTACTCTCAAGAAAAGCTGGTAGCTGGCACACCTGCAATAGTTCCTTCTATTATTTATTAATTAGAAATGGGCAACTCAATGAATACTTTCGTCATATTACAGTGCACTGCGTCTTGTGTGCTTTGGGGGAAATGCAGACAATCCTCCAAAAGGGGAGGTTAGGAATAATTTCGTTGGCAGGCTGGGATGCTAAGACTGTTTGAAGTTATATCAGCAAGCAAATTTCTAATTCACTGTAAAAAATGCCCATTAAGTTGGGGTCAAACTCAACATTTTCTCTGACGCAAATCTAAGCATTTCACTTGTGTGCATTTCTCTTAGAGCTCTTAAAACTGCGTAAAATTCTAAAGAGGAACAAATCGGAAGCTTTTGTGAAACCTAATTTTCTTTTCTGATATGACTCATTCAGCCAAACAGGAACAAGTCTGTGATATAGTTTATACGATCCGCATTTTCTACCAGAACTTGCTCTGATGCTAAGATTGAGGTGGCACAGCAGAGGGGAACACTCCAATGTTCTTCCTTTCTCTTAAATTACTGTCTCATCCTATCCCTCCTCTTCCCACGCACCCTCTGCCTAGGTTTTCCTGCTGTGTGGACACCTTAGGCATGGACCTCTTCCTTGGTCAACATCTGTAGATGACCAGTCTAAATGTAACCCCAAAGCCTGGTGCTTCTGAGCAATGCCACATCAGATGAGTACGTAAGGAACCATGAAGTCCTCAAAGCCCAAAGCAACACATAATTGCAGGACTAAGCCGAGAAACCGCATGTCTCAGCCATCTGAAAAAGGACCTAGGTAGATTCATGCGCCCTGGCTCCTTAGACATCACCAGAGAGGACTTCACCCCTACCTGAGGGGTTCATGTGAGTGACTGAAGTTAGGCTGGGTAAGTTCAGGTGTAAGGGGCAAATACTGGTGATGCGGATGGAGCAAATAAAATCTGAATGAGTAGCGATGCTCTTACTCTTCCTATATGCTCCATGCTTGACTCATCCCACTAAGGCAAAACTGAACTCAGTTGGGGGTGTTACCATCACGTGCAAAGGACCTCCTACCCTGAACGGTGAGCTCCACAGCAAGCCCAGGGGCAGACAGGAGAAATGCTGTAGTTCTGCAGGGTTTGGGCAATTTTCCTTGTTTTATTCCTAATCCTTGGCACTGATTTGATATCTGCACTGGCCATCTGCATGGGGTCGGAGGAGCCACGGCCTCCTCCAAAGCAGCATGGAGCATAATCCTTCCCTTTCTGCCTCAATGCCTGCAGTAACCTAAGCTCAAGTAACCCAGCTAGGAAGGCAAGATTTGGGGCAGGAGGGAAGTACAGACATAATTAAGGAAGCAAGATAGGCAATTAAAGGTGGAGCACAACAAACCAGCAGCCCCAAGGCATTTACCAAGTCATTTTAGTGCTGTCACCCCAACGGCACTCACTCCTACGTGCAAAAACCAAGGGCGCATTCAGAAGGAAGAGTCTTGGCCGGGGAGCCCTTCCCCTAGAGCTGTGGGTTTGCTGATGCTCTTCTGTTCACGTCAGCTGTATCTATGCTCATTTTTGTTAGTGTTAAATACTATTTCCATGCTTTACTGGGCCTGACTGTACCCCTGGCTATGTCCACATCAACCCTGAAACCAGCTAATTTGGTGTAAAGCCAGTATAGCTCAGTGGGGACTCTAGCTCCTATATATTCACTAGTAGTGTGGCTTGGTTTTTGTTTTATTTGTCTGTAACTCCAAATAATCAACTGCTATTATGTTGAGAGGACAGGCTGTCAATTATTCAAACTCAAACATTAATTTCTGTGAGTAAAGGAGCCAAAGTACTGGCTGCCAATGCAGTGACCGTAAGCTTTAGTCTTGCCTGCACTTGTTATCATCAATACAGATGCTAAAAGAGAAACTGCTGACTGCAAATAGGGTAATGTTTTCCCTTTCCCTCCTCCCTACATATGTTTGAATATGTTTGCCTTCCCCACTCCTGCAATTCCAGCAAATGAGGTGAAAATGGACACTACTCACTCTAGGGTCACCTGAGCCACAGCATCCATCGAACTGTATCCATTCTCCATGAAGATCTCCGTGTACCGACCCATTTTGATGGCTTCCAGCCACTCACCCACCGACCTGTAGGCACCACTCCCCACTGGACTGTGCTCCACCAACAGGTTTGATACTCTGAAGACAAAGGCAAAAACAGAGAAGGAAGCAGAATCAGTACCAAGATGAACACAACGTGACTCAGTCGCTTGTGTTTTTATACAGGAAAGGTGGCTTTTTCATCATGTTTTTGTAGTGACTGCTGATATGCAAAGGATTAAACAAACCACTTCACTTGTGACTTTGCCCAATTTTGAGTTAGTTACTGCCATTTCTGGTCCACATTGCAAGCAGAAAGAGGAGGAGAGGACTAGTGTCCATCCCAGTACCTCTAGGCTTCTCTTCTACCAGGCTTCCCCAGTCACTCTTACTTCAAGGTCTTGGGTTTCACCCCTCCCACTCTGTTTTCCTCCCCTGCCTTTAAAGCTCATAATTAACTTAAGACAGCCCAGAACCTGGAAGCCGAAACCCAAATTACATTTCCCAGCAGCGGCTGTCAACGGCAGGCTGCTGTTAACACTTCAGGGGCTGCTCCCGCAGAATCAGGTCGGGATTTTGGCTGCGGGCAGCCTCCGGTGAGCCCTGCAGAGAGCAGCAATGCTCCAACCACGCTCCAGCCTTGAAACCAGAGGCAGACTCCTGCTCCCGCACCCTCACTCCAAACCTCCACACGGCAATTACTACCTGCTTGGCTATGCCACCCACGAAAGCAGCAATTCAGGCAAATAATAACCCTTTGCCGCAGCAGAAACACCCATGTGGTACCTGGCACTAGTGACCCGTGCTGCGTACGGGTCCACCACCCAACGAATGATGTGCGGGGAGCAAAGGGGGCTTGTCCAAGGTCAGTCATGAGGAAAACCAGCTTCTTCCCCTGCTCTGTACACCAGGACATACAGCTAACATAAGCCTCGCATAAAGATGATCACCAACAGGTAAAAAAAAGGACTCAAAACGTTTGCTGGGTCAGCCTCTGACGGTGAGAGTTACACTTAAAAGACTTTCAACTAGAAAGAGAGCTGGGATATTATATTATTATAGCACTTCAGGAATCTTCATATATTTTATGAGCACATTAGTATTATTTGTTTATTTAATAGCAATGCTGAAGGGTCCAATAAAACGTGAATACTTGCAGTACCAGGAGCATAATGGCTTCCCATAACATTTTATACACATGAGGAATTCAAAACTCCTAAGTAATCATAATGAGAAGTGGATTTTCATCACTAATGTCAGGAGGTACCTACTGATATGCACACGCCGTAATGTAGAGAGTGGCTTCCTCCCTTATTTGCATTAATGAGAATTTCCATAAAGAATACATTACATATATAAAAAAACCCTTTACAGCTGCTGTATGTTGAAATTATGATTCATAGGGAATTACTATGGTCTGGGCACGGCAATCTATGGTTATAGAAACATAGCCTCAAAGCCTGGCTGTTCAGGTGCTCTATCCACATCGAAAATACCCACAGCAGCCTTGAAAAGGTTTGGAAATGTGTGGATTTGTTCATGGAATAAAACACTGGCAAAGTGCTTAGCAGCTCATGGAAATGGTTTACTGCCTATTTTCCTCTTTTCTGGCATAACAGTTTGGTGTAAGAGTGCACAAACCACTGCATAACAGGCCTTGAAGATGACTGTTCTGAAATGAAAATAAAAGAGAAACATCCCATATTTTGTGCTCTCATAAACCTTTTCCTGAAGGTTTGCTCCTGACTGACATTACACCTAATTGCTAATAAGAGTCATTTCTTCCTCAGATGGTTAATGATGCATGTAAAACAGCCTGAGGAGTCGGATCTCTTTTGTATTTAAAAATTCAATGCACGGAGATTTCACGTTTCTTCTCTTCCAGTGCATGAGATGCCATGCATGGGGACATTTTTTATAAAGACACGCACGTGTCCTTTTTATCTCTTCTGAGAAGCAGCTTTTCTGAAGGGCCTCTTCCAGTGTCTATCAGGGGAACTCCACTGCCACCAGTGAAGCAGCACTGGTTTATATGCACCACTCCTTCATGACCTTGCGAGGGACTGAGTGATTAGCACAGCACAGGGGCTTAGAAATATAATACTTACAGTGAAAAAAGATAAAGTATCTCCAAGACTCCAGCATAGCAGAGACCCCAATACTAAAACTCACTAAAAAGTATGAAGCTCTCTTTCTCCAAATGCACCTTTATCTCTTGACTATATTTATGTTTTCTGTAGCTGTGTAGCTATCGAGACTCATGTTTAATTGCACACAGGCTGCTCCATTAGCGGTTTTAGCAAATGGTTTGCATGCAACTCTTTGAGAGCCACAGAGATCCTCTTGTGGTTACCAAGACCATCAGAACTGGAGGTGGCAGCTAAACACGCCTGGGAACAGTTGTGGGAGAATGCACTTGGACATCCGTGAGCTTTGCACATCCTGAGTTCCCCCAAGAGTTGCTCTTCGTTTGTATTACCCAGATAAAGTCAACAGGCAGATAATCTGAGCAGTGTTTACAATCTACCTCATGCACTCAAGTCGTGCTCTCTCTAACCTTGGGGTAGAGCACAGATAGTTTTATCGTACACCTATAAATACTGCTGAAACTCCAGGTTCTGAAAGACAGGCCGTGGTAATTTTCTTTGTGGCAGCAGCACTGCTTTTATAGAGTAACCAAATTGCTCCCCTGCCTGCCAATTTAAACAGAAAAAGTTGATTTGGGAAAACTCCCCTGGACATAACGAAGCAGGAGGAACATCCACCCACAGACGCACACAGGATAAATAATAACTCAACCCCAGGGGCGGGTATTCAGACAAGGGTCTTGCTCCGAGAAATGGCTCTGGCCTGAGCGTGTACCTGCTCGATGCATTCACCAACGTCTTCAAGCTGCTGGGGTTACGGATGAGCTTGTCCAACATGCTGACAATTTCGTCAAACTTGGGCCTGCTGTTGCGGTCCTTCTGCCAGCAGTCGAGCATTAGCTGGTAGAGAGCAGCAGGGCAGTCCATGGGACTTGGCAGGCGATAGCCTTCCTCCACGGCTTTAATCACCTACAGGAGACAAAACACAGCCTGATGGGTTGCTTTGCTTCCTCTCACCCTTTTCCCCAAATGCAAATTGATTTAAACAGAGAACTTGGGGATCAGCAATATGTTCATGTACAATCCAACTGCTCCCCAAGATGGGCAAACCCAACACACCCCAATGTCTTTTAGAATAGGATAACTGAATAATTTGGTTGGGAAAGACCCTTAAGATCATCGAGTCCAACCATAACCCATCCACCACTAAACCATGTCTCTAAGCACCTCATCTACCTGTCCTTTAAATCCCTCCAGAGATGGTGACTCCATCACTTCCTTTTTGTAGCGAGGGGCCCTATTTTCTAGAGGATGGTTGAATAACTTAATTTTTGGTCACCACAAAATGACTCTAGAAAGCCCAGGCACTGTTGCAACCAGGGGTCCACATCTCAGGTTGCACTTGTTCAAAGCTCAGCTCTGCAGATTATATTCCAAGAAGCTCCCGGATCCTGCCCGGAGTCCACAAACAGCAGCCTACGGGGCTTTCTGGCATCTTCTTGGAGTGCAGCGATATTGTTTATTCAGATGTTGGCTTCTTTTTAAATGAAAAGGCATGTGCTAGACCACAAATTTGTATTACAGTAATAAAAGTCTGACTGCATTTCAAAAGAGACTTTGAATGCTAATTGATGGATGGATTCAAGGCAGAGGCAGAACAACCATCTCATATATCATTCAATACTGTCTGGGTCTAGTCGTTTCTCAGTGTGGCCACATTTCTGCCAGGAATTTCAAATGTCAGCCCAAGAGTATGTAAATTAAAACCAGGGGAGGGTTGTAGCACTGATTTCAAATACAAACCATCTATGGTTCTGTATCTAAAATAAATGACATACACATGTGCTGTCTGCCCTCTTGCAAGGCAGAAATGAATAAACGAAGGCAGAACTGAAGAACACAACTTGTTTTCCCCAGTTCAGGGCAGATTGACAGCAGGGTTCCAAGCCCAGCAGTTCCCATTTTGAACCCTTTACAATTATGAGAACGTAGCTCTTGTTTCAAGCCACGAAGGTCTGTGACTGTGCCAAAAGAGTCCCAGCAGCCCATAGAATCATTAGGGTTGGAAAACACCTCTCAGTTCATCAAGTCCAACTGCCACCATGCCCACTAAATCATGTCCCAAAGTGCCATATCTACAGATTTTTGAACACCTCCAGGGATGGTGACTCCACCACTGCCCTGGGCAGCCCCTTCCAGTGCTTGACCACTCTTTCAGTAAAGAAGTTTTTCCTAATATTCAATTTAACCCTCCTCTGGTGCAACTTGAGGCCATTTCCTCTCATCCCATTGTTTGTTACTTGGCAGAAGAGACCAATGCCCACCTTGCTACAACCTGGACACGTTCCAGGTCCTCAGTGCCATCTTCACACTCTGTGCTCCCAAGACTCATTGACCAAAAAGGAGCTGGAAGCAGCTACTGCTCTGTGGAAAACCGCAGTGCGTCACTGCTAGATTCCAAGGAGTGCCTCAGATGCCATGCATTCTAGGCATCTTCTCACTTAGGGTTTGAAAACATCCCGTGTTTAAAAAGAAGGCCCTGTGGTTAGCATGGAAGTTGTTTTCCTGATCTTTAGTCACCATACGAGCAGTACAGGAAGAGCCACGTCAGGCTGGCATTGCAGGAAAGGAGGTTGCTCTGAAATTCGGGACTGCATGGATTGCTTTCAAATCGTTCTCCACCACAGGGCTTGTCGCCAAGTGCAAGAGTCCCAGGAATGAGCTGGGCTGTCTGAGTGCAGTAGCGGGAACCTCAAATCCCCTGAGGACGTAGGTAGTGGAGAAGTTCGGTACTGAAGCACGTCTGAATTTCTGGCCCACAAGACCTGCAGCTCTTTTTTTTATGCTCATCTAAGGTTTCATCTGTCGGTGGAGCAGTTGCACCGCTCTCCACCCAACCTGAATTGCCTGCAACGCAACCTCCTCTATGTCCTGGCTCAAAAACCAGCCCCACCACGCTACACTATCTGTACTGTCTATTCCTCACATCGTGCTTTTCAGCTGGTCCCTGACCCCAGATTTGCAGCTGCTCTATTAAAAAAAAAAGCCTCAGAGTGGCAGAGCCACAAGAACATTATTTTCTGTGTCCATGTCTGTATTTATAACAATAACGGATCATCCTCCAGCTGTAGCAGAAAGAAAATAGTAGCAAGACGGGGAGCAGACCATCTGGCACCAGCTCAGAATCTCTGAACTACATCTGCAATGGGGTTATGTGTGCTCGGTATTCCTGGCAGCAGCATCGCAATCAATAGCGTTAACTCAATTTACAGGATGTCGTTCATACAATGCAAATGGCCTCAAAGTACTGCGAGGAGCTAGGATGCTGAAATGTACCCTTGGATCTGAAGGTGCCTTGGGGGTCTGGCAATAGCAGGAGCAAAGGAATGAAACGACAAAGATAAGTCCCTTGTAGCCACCACAATGCTTACAAAATAAGAAAATGGCCCACTTGCTGTTCAGTTCATAGATGTGCACTGCTTTGTAAGACTTGAAGAGCTAAAAATGGCACCTAAAAGGAGGCACTTTTGTCCCTTTTCCTCTTTTGGACAAGCACTATTCACTTATGGATCAGGGTGACTGAACTGAGGGCACCTGGGAGAGGACAACTGGGGATAGCCTACTCCAGGAAACACTTTTAGCTTCAGGTTTTCATAAAACCACCAGCCTGAAGACTAAAAAGCAACCGCTGTGACCATTTAGCTTACCAACCTGTATACCACAGGCCACAAAACTCCTCTAAACAATCCCTGCATCAAAGTCTTATCCTGTGGTCGAGTCGGAGCGTATTTTTAGAAGGTCATCCAGAAACCAGCACGACTTTAAAACGTGGTTTGCAGCCTTGGCAGCTACAACGCTGCCTGCCCTACGGCACTGCAACTCCTTTAAAGCAATCCAGCTGTAATGTGGTGAGAACCGTTTTGCTCATCTCTGACTGTGCCTGCGAACGACGTGTGTGTAATAGAGTCCGAAATTCATGTGAGCAGAGCCCCCTGGTCCCCTGCACAAAAGCCAGCGCTGTATCTAACACCTCTGGTTCTTCTGCTGACACAAGGAGGCCTTCAGAAGATGAAGGAGGAGGGCATAAACTGCATGAGAAACATTTCTCTGCCACCACACTGAATTAAAGTTTCCCAGGGTACTGCCATCCAGGTACACGTGTGCCACCTGGAGATGTTACAGAGAGGTAACTCAAGCAAAGCCTGAGCAGCAACCGATGCTCATAAATGTCTCACCAGTCCTCTGCTTTCTGCTGCTAAAGAAACCAGACCTTCAGCTGCTTCTTCTTGGGCCAGTGTGAAATTCACCCTGTACCCGGTGGTGCACAGAGGCATTTGGGTTTTTTGGAGCAGTACTGCTAAGTGTGGATGTCCATAGCGTTACCATCCAGACAAGGGACTCCCCTGGCCACCAAGCTTTACTTCACCAGCCTGAATCTCAGCCTGGCATTTACTGAACAACATCTGTGCTCTGCCATCACATCAGCATTAAAGACACTCACAGCGCTCAATAGCTGGCGTTTTCTGCACAGGCTACGGAAGAAAGTCTCTCTCTTTGATTGAGATAAATCCCTGTGTAGATACACACTGCTTTACCGAACTGCCTGCAAATGTGACAGCCCCAGCAAGGCGGAAGCGGTGGGGCGTTCATGCCAAACACCGTGCTCGTCTCAAAGGTACCGCTCGTTTCTGCGCCTTGGACTCGACGCGAGATGAGGCAGCAGCTCGGCGTGACAGGTAGCAACATCCACTGATGGCAAAGCCCCACAGGCAAAACACAAAAGAAACAGAAGGCTCGGCCAGAGCTTTTGCTGCCAGCAAAAGGGCAGAAAGTCAAAGGGACAGGGATGCTGCTCAAAAAAGGGATGAAACATCAGGTGTTGTGCTGAGGACCAGAGGAAGCCCGTGAGGAGCAAGGATGTGCTTGCTTCGCCCAGCTGGCAGCAGCACCTCCATGAGTGGCAGGGCTGCAGAGATGAAGCTGAAGGGATGAGGAATGACTCTGTTTGCCACATCCAGATTGCTGCATTTTCCCTCCTCCTTTCTCCCTGCTCTGGGGGCCCTGCATGCCTCACAGTGACCCCGATCTCATGCTGGCATCCTCAGAGACCTTCACATGTGATGTTTCTGGAAGATGTGAAGAGGAAGGAGGGGCCCCAGAACATTTGGCAACCTCAGGCTTACATTTTTTTACCCTTAGATAAGTACAGATGTTTACAGTAGGAGGTAGCCCTGCAGTAGGATCAAGAGATCTTACTGGGGGATCTCTTGAAGGGGAGGGGATAATTTCCCCAGGTACCTCCCTGTTTGGAGATGCTTCAGAGGGTAGCCTTAAGGTCGGAGGCTTGAGGGAGCACTGGGGCCCAGGAGCAAGGGGACACAACTCAAAGGGTGCTGTACAAACAAACTTAAATGATGTTCTCAACAAGAGCAAACCTGTGCTCTCTAGACCAGCGACACAAGGGCAACAGAGATGCAGCTCCCTGGACTGCTGTCACCAGAACAAATCACCCAGCTTTTATGCAGCGAAACAAAAGCCCTCTCCACGACTCTCTCAAGTTTCTGCTTCCCGTGGCTGCAGGGGTTTGAACACACCATTGAAACGCTGCCAGCTATCAGCTCTATCCCCTGGCAGACCGTTGTCATTAAGCAGAGGAGGGACAGGCTCCAGCTCTAACAGCATTAGTGAAGCTCCAGCGCTCTCCTGGGGGACGCAGGCTTGCCTCTGCACAGGCAGACACATCTCCCCCTGCGCACAGCCTGTTCTGGGCTGCTGCAAAAAGGAGCATCAAATGCACGGATCGGATTAATCTGGCACCGGGGAGCAAAGCTGCTTTTACAGCGGCTCTCCTCCTCTTGTCCCAAATCCTGCCTCTCCAATTGGAGCACAAACGCCGAGCCCTCAAAATCCCATCGCGCGGCAGCTCCCGCATGTGCTTACGTCTTGGTTCGTCATTTCCCAGTAAGGTCTCTCGCCGTACGACATCACCTCCCACATCACGATGCCGTAGCTCCAGACGTCGCTGGCCGACGTGAATTTGCGGAAGGCGATGGCTTCGGGTGCCGTCCATCGGATGGGGATCTTCCCTCCCTGCAACGAAAAGAAAAGGAGAAAAAAAATTAAAATCCAAAAAGCAGATTGCAGAGGAGGGCAAGAAACATGCAAAAGAGGACGAAACAGCACTTCTTAGAGCACCGAGGGATGTTATTTTCTCTCCGGAAAGAGACATCGAATTTTAAAGTAAATCTGTTTGACAGCATGGGGCCCCTTTCCACATTATCTCAGCCCATAAGCATTTGTAGGCTGCCTACTAATTGGCTGTCCTGAAGGTTTGTTGTTTGAATGCTGTTTGAATGCTGGGACATGTATAGGATCAACATCTCAATTATGTTGCACGGCTTGGTAGGGGAATAGAGTTCCTCCGTCTCTGAGCGCGAGCGGGGGAGGAACAGACAGCTCTGAAGCCAAGGAAGGCTTTGATCTAACGAGGGCTTCATGCAAATTGCTGCGGAAGTAATGCTATTTTTTATTTTTTTTCCCTATAACACGGTCCCGATCCTGCAGAGAGATCTGTGCAGCGGGCACAGAAACCTGTGTGTGCAAAAGACCTGCTTGGCCTCTGCCGTGGGACCGCAAACGATGCCACAGCTGTCAAATGTGCTTTGCTATTTCCTTATCCCCCGTCTGCTGCTTCAGAAATCAAACTTCAGACCAGCTCTGAGAAGGAAAAAGGGAGGGAAAGGGGAGTTTGGATTTAGAAAAGCTTTTCTCATTGGGTTTAAAGAGTCATCTCCCTTGATTTATATCAAAATATATTTTACTGTGAAGTCCTTTCCTCTCGGTGTTGAGCTAAATATTGGAAAGTTTCCCTGAATGCCCCCTAGGAGTGTTTGTTATTGGAAAAAGATAGAATTTGGAACAGATTTTCCAAGCAAAATTTAAAAACTCCTTTCTTCCAAGAACTGTTCACGGGCTTATCAGTGCATGCCTTAAGAGAGGGGCCAGACTCTCGGCAGTGCCAATTAGCACATGGCAGCACACTGGGGCTGGCCGAGAGCCCTCCAGCCCATGGGGATGCTGCGCTCCAGCCGTGCACCGAGCCCCGCCGTGGGGCTGTGCCTGCCAAGAGCTGAAAGGCCTTTCCCAGACTGCCAAAATCTCCGTGGGGAACTGGGAATGCGACCCAGAGAGCTTCCATTGCATGCAAGACAATACCCTCAGGGTAAAAAATCACATTAATAGGCAACATCTGGGCATGCCAATCACTGCCATGAATTTTGGAGGTTCTCTCCGAGCCTGTGCTGTCCATCTCCTCTCCACAGTGCTGGGATGGGTGGGCTCGTGATGCCCTGAAAGGATGGATCCAGAATGAAAAGGGGCAGACCACTTGAGGCTGAAGCAGCCCTTTCTCTGACTGGCAGAAATCACCCTCAATAGGGTAATGTTGAGGGTAACGTGCATCCTTTGCAACAGGCGTTATAGGCTTGGCAATGATTTAAAAGGGGCAAATTGTCCAGAAGATCATGGCTTCCATCTCTGCATGGGTGCCTAAGCAAAGCAATTACTACTCCTCCTCCTCCTTCCTCCTGCTGGTACTCACCGAAGAGGACAGAACGCAGCTGGGAGTGCGGCACCTATGAAAATTTGCTGTTTGACTCAGGTGCCCAACGTGAACTTGAAAGTTATGAGTTAAGTTCTGCCTTAATTGGCCATCCTCACTACAAAGGGACAGGCATTTGCGAAATTAATCTGGTAATGATTAACTGGTGACATCACCAAACCCTCACGCACTCCGGATTTGTAGAAACCTCTTTGCTAAAGAGCTTGAATACCAAAACGTGGCAGGGAATACATTTTTCTTGAGCTTAATCAGTTCAGTACCCTGGTAACTCACCCTGGTTGTGTACGCCGCTTCAGGGTCATCTTCCAAAACTCTGGAGAGGCCGAAGTCGGACACCTTGCAGACCAAGTTGCTGTTGATGAGGATGTTCCTGGCGGCGAGATCCCTGTGTACGTAACCCATGTCAGACAGGTACTTCATTCCCGATGCGATGCCTCGCAGCATCCCGACCAGCTGAATGACCGTGAACTGCCCGTCGTTCTTCTGCAGAGAGGAAGGAGACGTTTGATCAGCTGGGAGTCTCTGCACCCTCGGCATCGCATGTGCAGGAATCAAAATGCAAAGGCGAGTCTCCAGGGATCAAAACCGGGGAAATTAATAATTCATTACTCTCATGCTCTGACCACAAAGCTTTGCAAAGTTTCGCTGTTTGGATTAGGATCTCTGGAGACAAAGCTAAGGAAATGTAGGTCTTTTAACTGGAAATCAAGGAGCCAGCTATTTCCAGTGGTGACTGATGAAGAGACTGCGACTAGGAGTGAACACATGTAGTTATGTGTATAAAAGCACCAGGGTGGGCTGTCTCCGAGCCAGCCAAGTGAATGGTACCAAGCTGCATGTAAATCATGCAGCAGAGGTCCACATGTGGATATTTGTGGGTAGGGGCTCCTCCCATGTTATTACACTGCATTTCTAACCACTTGCCCTACTCTCCCTTCTCTAGCTCTTACATTTCACGAAAACCTCTGCCATGAAAACCTCTTTGCCATGAAAATCCCTCTGGGATCTGTCATGACACAGTGTGGATGTGCTCTGGAAATATCAAGAAGTTTTGCAGGATAAGGAAATCATTTCCACACAAGGCAGACCGCCTTCTGAAATAAACATAATGTTCTCCACTTTGTACTTACCTGTTTGTATCAATGCATGAACCAGGTCCTTCATGCTGCTGTATGGATATACAGATAGATATATATAAAAATACTTATCTCTATCTATCTCTATCTCTATATCCATCTACATATATCTATATCTGTATAAAATATATATCCATATATCTCTATATATCCATATATCTATATTTCTATAATATGTAGATAGAAATATAGATATATAGATAGAAATATAGATCAGAGAAGTGAGATAATCCTGCTTCCAGACATCATTAACAGCTGGGCCAGCACCCAGCAAACATTTTCATTGCTATTAAACATCTGCAAAGACCCCAAACTTTAACCAAGGTCACCCTGGAAAAGAGTCCCAGGTATTACCTTTAAAAACGTATCCAGAGAACCGTTCTCCATGTATTCAGTTACTATCATTACTGGTTTGCCTGGAAAAAGAAAAATGCACCACTTTGTTAGCAGCAATTGATTTAAAAAACATGAACAATAATAAAGCTGTTTCATAACACGCCTGAAAGTGAATATCCAGCCACACAACGGTAAATCTACACCGACACACTGCTGTCCCAGAGGGATGACAAGAGTTTTTTGCCCAAATGTATGCAGAAACAGGGAAAGCAAGGAGGAGGGGATGAAAAAGCAACCCCGTATGATGGGTTGGGTACCAAGCCCTAGAATTCAGATGATATCTGAGGAGGAGGTTGCGAGCTGAACCCAGGTTTCCCATGCTCAGCCTCGTCCTATAGCTCCAGCACCCTGAAATAACGATGGGAGCCCAGCAGGACCAACCGTGGTGACCTGAAGTATCTATGTGAGCTTGGTAACCACCAGAACCAAGAGCAGGAAAGGATGGGATTACATCCCTTGTAATTCAAGTAGTCCTCTGCGGCCACCCTTGTAAACATATCTGGAATAAGAAGAGGAATATTTATGCTGCAGAACAAAGTATGGAGAGAGTGTGAGGGGAAATCAAAACAAAAGTTCTTAACAAAAGACCTGGCCTCCTATTGTTGACAGGAATAATAATGTTCTTCCAAATCCATTTGATTAATTTTCATGCCCGAGTCATTTTAATGGTAATTATATATAGTTTTTGCTCAGTTTTTATATCTAATTTCTCGCTAGCTTGCCACAATGACATAGCAATAATTAATGTGGTGTGCTCCAGTCCTTGTAAATTCAATGAAATCTTATAAGAACATGTAAATTATTTTTTATTTAAATCAATTTCCATTAGCTAGCATGAAGCACAGACAAAAGAGAAACGGTCAATTATTTGTAAAGCACATTATAAATGTCTGGTAGAAATGATCAACGCGCGCTGCCGTGTGTCGTAACATGCGCATAAAGGTAAACGCTCCTAAAAATCGCCGTCCGTTCCACCATTTAGATTGATCTCAATCGTCCCACTTTCCCGTTACCTGAACTATTTGCCTAATTTACTGCTTAATTACCTACATAATAAAGGTACTTGTGAACTTGTCAATCAAAGCACTCACTGTTGGGCAGATACCACCTTTGCAAAGTGAGGGACCTGCGCTGCTTCATTTTTTAAAGTTAGTATCACAGCTGCTGCCTGGGCTCGGACCTTGCCAAAAGCAGTATTTTTGCTGTGAGAAATGCACCACAGGGCCACGAATGATATTGTTGAGTCCCAAACGACATCACGAGCCCCATCGTCAAGATTGAAGCTTGTCTACACACAACACGGGCTGCATACCAGAGGGAGGAGAGATCTTGGGTGATGTTGCTACAGGTTGGCAAGCACGTGGGTGGCTATGCAAGGAAGGAAAACACCAGGCATATCCCTTTTTTCCCACATTTTTTGGTTTTAAACACTAAACCCCCAACTGTAGCACAGGGTCCCTTATGTTTAACACTTCAAGGCAGTGCTGCAGCGAGACTGATGTCTCACTGCTCCACCATCCTGTTGGACCTCCTTCAGGCTCCTGCCTTTGGTTGTCATCTGAGAGAAGAAAAGAAGATTTCTGGCACTTATATTTCATTATCCGACTGCTGTAGGTTGATAGGAATCATGGAGTAAATTAATCTCCTATCCAAAAGCACAGAAATCAAGACACAAATAGAGTATAACTTTCAACAAAGGAAATTCAAAGTAAACATTGGCCCTTCGAAAGCGCTGGGCTGATGCCCCGTGTCAGCAGGGCTCCCTCTCATTGGTGTTAGAGTGCCATAAAATGTGTGTAGGCATCATTCATATCGATGCACTAATGCAACGTGCACACCATCAGCACAGCCAAACAGGGCTGTCATTACCTCTGTAAAGCAGAAATAGCTGAGGGCTTGTCTGCATGGGGACAATGAAGACAATTAATCCAAATTAACTAAGGTGTGCGATTGAAGTAGATCAGTTAAAGGGTATTAAGCCCCTGTGCGGATATTCTCATTCAGAATTAAAAATGGCCTAATTCAATTTAACTTAATTTACTTCCAAAGCAAATCGTGGTGCAGCAAAGACATTTTATCCTAAAGATCTGAATCTACGATAGGGCAATGACTAAAGAACTGAGGGGAAAGAGAAGTTAAACACTAGTTTGAGGTAGCAGAGGAGTTTGGGGTTCATAAAGGTTGTTTTGATCCATTTAAAAGAAAAGAAAAAAGCTGGGAAGAGGCTCCAGATGCCTGATGGAAAAAATCTGAGTGCAGTAAACAAGCATTTACTGAGCTAATGAGGAGCCTGGGGTACATGTACACCCCTGCACCCCAACTCCAGTTGCTCCAATTTAGAAGCAAACCCCTCAGCAGTTTCATGACCTTGGGACCATATGGCCACTTTAGGAAAAGGCAGGTCGCTAGGGAGCCTAATCCTCTCTAAAAGTGGGATTTCCGCCCATTCCCAGAGGCCCTGGCAGCCAGAAAGAGTGACGCCCATGTCAGGAGCAGTTTTTATGGACGTATGAATGTCACTCGCTCCCTGCCCCAAACCCCATAGCCCTGCAGGACGGGAAATGGGAGCTTTCTGTCCAGGACAGATGGACACGGTGAGGCTTTTATGTATCAAAGGCTACACAAGGTGACCCCAGGAAAGTATGATGTTTATCCAATTACTGGGAGAAATCTGCCTTGGTTAATTATTTCTTTTTCTTAGAAGTTTTAGGAAATGCAGTTTCAAGGAAAAATGCAAGGAAACGCTGCTGATTGCAACTTCGAGTAGGTTGTAAGGAAACGAACAGGACAAAGGGCTCGTGTCCTTGTACCTTCTCTACTGGCAACTACTGCCACATCCCAAGGGAGCTTGCCTTAATCGGGGTAAACCCCCTTCACCTACCACTCCTGTTCTTCTTCCCTGCTTCTGGAAAACAAAACTTCGGCTAAAACTCCTGTCCTTGCTCACATCCCGCATGAGCAACTGCAGGGCTCAGCACGACCCTCCCGTGGGCCCCTCGCCAGTGCTTTGCTTCAGCGGTTTCTCGAAATGTGATGGCTGGAAATCATCAGGGGTTGGGGGGCTTTGGTTTATTTTTCTTCCTCCTTCTTTTCAGACTCTTGGTAGCAAAATCCTCCCCTTTTTCCCTGCCAGGGAAATCCCTTCCTGCATCTTGGCACTTCTTTGCTCACCCTGAGGCTCATGTGGTTTCAAAAGTAAAGAATTAAAGGCAGGAGGAAGAAGTGAGCCTGCTTGAAGAACTTAGTGGGTGGCTCAGCACTGCTGCATTTAAAACACTCCTGCATTCTGCAAGTGGAAGGTGATCCTGAGCTATTTGCGAGGCAGAAGTCATGCAACACGCTCCTTTGGATATCCCAAAGTTATTGCCACCTCCATCACCCACTCCTGCTTGATATCATCTCCTACTTCTGCCTCATTTAATTTTGGGCCTTCAGAGAGGGGCTTTCTCTCAGTCCATGCATATTATGCCTAAGGAAGGGAGGATTTGCAGAGGTAGTGAACTTTTACTATCCATTCCAGCTGCAGGAACACACAAACTTTCTTTCACAATGTTGGGGAACCTGTTCCTGGCTGGACCTAAAAACTGTGAAATTTTGGGCAAGGGAAGTTCGCAGTTTTTTGAGAAATTATGAAAAGCGCAGTTGAAATGTCAAGCTACCCAATTTTTCCTCCCCTAACCAACCCTTCCAGCAGACAGGGTTCAAGGACAGAGGTCCACAGCAACTTGCACCTACTTTTTGTGACGACACCTTCCAGGTGGATGATGTTGGGGTGGTCAAACTGCCCCATGATGCTTGCTTCTCCCAAGAAATCTCGCCTCTGCTTCTCCGTGTAGCCCACCTTCAGGGTTTTGATAGCCACCGGCAACTCCCGTTTCCCCTGCAGTTTCAGCCGCCCACTGCAGACTTCCCCAAATTCACCTTCAGAGAAAAAGCAGAAAGAACAAGGTCACAGCGGGCCGAAGAAACGCACGGCAGCTGACCAAGAACACGCACTCATTCATGTGGCAAGCAGAATATCAAAGTTCTCACTATCTCAAACAGTACCACAAGCCAAGTAATTCATATGCACAAGAAAATTAGGGAAAAAACCATAATTTTCCTATATTTAAAGAGCGATGCTTTATATTCCACTGGGTTTTTTCCTCATTTCATGGTTTTGTCTACTAGATGGAAGAGCCCTGTCACATATCCTATATCATCACTCTGTATAGGCAGCTGTAAAACACAAGCCACTTGCTTCTTAACCTTGCTTTGGTAAGTTAAATAGATGGAATGCTGTCAGCCTTTCACAGCAACATATATTTTTATAGACTATAAACCCTTTCCAATTTTACGATCACCTCTTTCAAAAAAGTAACCCAAATGGATTTTTTTTTCTTTTTTCTGGTGAACAGTAAATTACCTCCAATACCACAATTTCAGAGGATACAGAATATTCCTAAGGTTGGATGCAAGTCCAAACAAACAGCTTAACCGGAAAGGAAATCAGAATTTGTCCTTTTAACCAGGGAAGTTTTAGGCTTTGGTTTGTGCTTTTTTGCTCTCTCAGATGACTTCTTATTCCTAATTTCTGCTTTGAGACTGACTTTAATGGGGGAGGAGAAAAAGAAACGCGTTTCCGTACCAGCTCCAATAACTCTTTCAATGGTTATACAGGAAGCTTCGATTTCCTTTGCAAACTCATGGACGGCTTGGTTAGGGTCCTCGTAGGTGTGCGGGTCGATGTAGGTCCTTACTCCAGGCAACTTAACTGCAAACACAAATTAAGAGCGTTATCAGGACACGGCGTGATGGACGATGGGCAATACCCACTCCTGGTTTTATTGGGAAACGCTGCAGCAGGGAAACCTATTTCTGCTGGTCCTCGAGCTGGTGCAAGAGGATCCCGTTCTGGATCTGGAAAGGATACATCAAGAGGAAAAGTACAAAAAACAAAATGTTAAGGGAACAACTTGCAAAGCAAGTTGAACGGATGAGGGTTGACGGAGAGCTGCAATAAATTATGCCCTACCAGTCGCATCTCAGCTAATCAATGGGCCACGTTATTTCAGACGGAGTTACTGGGATTTAAATGAATGGAGCATTTTGGTACAAAGCCCATGGGTTGTACCAGTATAAATAAAATCAATAGCAGACTTTTTCTCCAGACTTGAGAGGGAAAAAGTATTTTCATTATCCGTAATATAAGTTTGTTTTGACAATCATTAAGGCTACTTGCATGAAGAACTGCTCATCGGTCTAATAAGACAGCTACATTACACTGCGGCTCTTAATTGATTTGCTTCCTGCTGCCTTCATTACATAGCACTAATGGAAATTTGACTTTCGCTTAAGATGCGTTTGCCTTTTCCACCCCCAAAAGGCACCTCGCTGTTACCCATCCCCAGATCCCCCGGCACTTGGTGAAGGAAGGTTTTTCAAACACTGGTTTTGGATGTACAGAAGAACTGACAGCAACCATGAGATGTACTTTCTAGCACCACAGCAGAGTTTTGGGACTTCAAATCAGCTTAACACAGCATTTCTGAAAGCATCCTCACACCTCTGCAGGGGTAACTGGGGCAAAGAGGAGCAGTGGGGCTTGGTTCCCATGGCTGGTTGGGGTGGAGCAAGAGTTTCAAACAGGTATTCAGCACAGATATGTCCAGGCCACAAAAATGTAGAGCTATTACGTCCTGGCCAGGCAAAATTAATATCACCTCCAGTCACATAGCAAAGGCAGAGGAACAGAAGAAAACGACTCGCTATAAAGATCTGCTGGTAACGTGCTGGTGTGACTAGGTGGACACGTAAGGACTGCTCCAGTGTTCAGCTCTTTGGGGCAGACAGGTGGGGACTTACTGAGTAGCAGAACAAACTGAATTACTTTGTGACTTGCCAGCAAAATGATTGCTGGGGAAAAAACCCCTCTCACTTGTACTTCTCATGAACACAGAGGGCCAAAACACATGTATACACGTTGGATCTTTACTCACTGTGTCCGTTATGAAAATGCATCTTTTCTTCTTCTGGATCTTGCTTAGCCTTGCTATAGCCACATCGCCTGGAAAGAAAAGAAAACCAACACAGAAGAGCGCTTTTGTCTCTGGTATGGCAGAGCCCTGCTCATTACTTCAAATCACAAAAACCCAGAGCAGCGACAAATCCAACCTCTCTAGCGGCCGCATCACTGCTGTCCCAGTTTTAGCTCATCAAACTACTCGCAATTTCCCTAACGGGATTCAGGGCCCAAGGCCCAGTGCTTTTCAATTGGACTTGGGCTTCTAAATCCCACAGACGCTTCTGAACAGCTCCACCCTACCATACATCTCATTTAGCTATTATTACGAAGAAAAAAAAAGGCAAGAACGGGAAGGACGATGGAAGGGGAATGGGATGAAACATCAGAATCGCAGAAGCGGGATCTCCTGGACCACAGAGCTTTTGTGGATACCATGTGTAGGTATCGCATGGTTCCCTTCAGCCGCTACGCGTCTGCACGGAGCTTTACATTTTGATACTTCAGAAAACAGCCTTGTGTAAACATTCACATCTTATACACATGCAAAATGATGCTTTTATAAAAGAATACCTGTTGCCTCACTGCCTTCAAAGGTATCTTATGTATTCCTGGCTCCAATGAGGTTCCCTGCACATCTCCCATGCACTCATGCAATCCCCTTTGCTTAGCAGCAATAAGGATGGAAGAAGGTCGCTGCCTGACCCATCTTGCTCCCGCGTCAGCACCAGGCAGCGCAAGGGTGCTGCTGAATTGGGTTTGCAACCTCATGCATACCATGCAGTTGCAACCACAGCCATATGGGAGTTGCATCTCCCCCAGGGCATTCTCCTGCTCCTCTTTGGCTGCTCTTCCCTGCCTAATCCCTCAACCTTCTTGCCAGTTTTCTGGATAATAATCCCTTGTTAGCATTACCTGGCTGCTTTGGTGGCGTTTCTGAGACTGCTTCACTTGAACAACCACTGAGGAAGTTACAGGGTAACTGCACAGGCAAGGAGAACTGCTATATACACACACATATATATGTATTTTAAAATATGGGATGAGGTATGGATGGTGCACGCATATCTGCCAGTCTTTCCAAGGGCCCGACGTGATAACTGGATATAGGAACTGGATCATCCTGCGCCCAGCATCACTCA
>NW_010200948.1:20122-27769 GCF_000695765.1 Mesitornis unicolor | reverse complement strand
AGAGCGTATGATTAGCAGAAACAAAACTGCAATTAGGAAGAGGCAGCAATAGGCATCTGCATGAAACATGCCCTCAGCGTGAAGTCCTATTACAGGGAACTGCTGCCTGCCTGGTTGCGAGGGGCCAAGCAGCCTTTTGGCTATAGGATTTTGGCACCAGATTCAGGAAACAATCACAATTACAAACAAAATCCCCAAAATGATGAGACGCAGGCACCGCCGTTGAGCCGTCCCCAGCAGGGCTGGACACCGGAGGGTGAGGAAGGGCAAAAGCAATGCAAGCTCCCAGGGTTTTCTCCCAGGAAGGGGAGAGGGAACATGAGCTTATCTGGGGGAGAAGGTGGAAGATGTGTGCCAAGGGGAGGATGAGGGAGAAAAAAAGACCGCAGAGGTCATGCAAGCAGAGGAGAATGGATCAATACAAGGTGCAGAAGAGAAGGGGGGAGGCTCACAGGCGGTCCAGGGGGACAAGCAAGGAGATGACAGGGCCAATAAATGGGTTGCACTCAATAAACAGCCAGGCCATCCATGCAGGGCGTGATTTCAGCAGCAGCAACCAAGCAGAGACCATCACATTCCAAATGCAATACCCAGCAAAGCAACAATGAGGTGCCTGGGGACACGGCTCGGTTATCCCCATGGTGGTGCTTGCAGCAGAGATCATCCCCTTGCTGCAGCCATCGCCCAAAATGAGGTCCTGCCTAATTAACTCAAAATTTAAGCACTGGGTGTACCTGGAGACCTTGGATCATTTCAAAGCACGTTTGGGTGTTTACAAACCCTGGGTGAAAATGGATTCCTCTCCTTCATCATGCTGCCCCCCCTTTAAGTATAAAATAAGTATAAAACCTGGAGGTACAAGTATCAGCATCAATTCCACTTCTGGCAACCCTCATTTCTTTCCTGCTTCAAGTTGCCAGAAATTAATTCAGTTTTCTGCAGAGGTAATTTGCTGGATTGGGGTGTCTGTGTGTGAAGGGGCATTCAAGGCACGGATTCAAACCTCAAATTTCCTCTGAAAAATACACAAATTCAGCCTTCTACCAATTGCACATACAAGATTTCTTCTGTTCACCTTTTAAAGCAAATGCCCTGGTCTCCTCCTCAGCTTGGAGTACTTCACCTATAAATGAGCTTTTCTAACACTTTTACAAACCACATCTCCTGATGCTTTAATTGTAAAGAGGGAGGACAGACAGACAGGGAACCTGCCATCACCTGAGCCCTTGATCCAAGCACACCTCGATGGGTAAGGGTGAGCATTTTCCTGCCCAAGGACACGCTCAAAGGGCCAATGCAAAGCAGTCGGCTTTGGCTGCACCCCCTGTCTCAAGCTGGGTGACCCATACAGCACCACATCACCTTAGCATATGAAATTAGGCTCTGGGATCCCCAAAGCATCATTAAAACAAAATTGCAGTGAGAGGTCTGAGACTCTGAAGCAACAGTTGGGGATCACTAATGGAGCTCACTGCAAAACCTGCCCTTGGCCATCGTTTGTGCCCTCTGTACGTGCTCTTTCCTAAACTACCAAGACCAGGGACACCTTCCCTTCTCGTCCTTCCGATGCTTTCAATAACACACACAAGCAGGTTTTTTTCTCCCTTCTTCCTCAGCTAAATCCCACAGAAATCTGCTATTTCACGTTAATGGTTCTGATTCACTATGTGAATCTTCCTGGCAGATAAAAGTATCGAAATATTCAGGCTTTGTAATACATTTTTGCAAGATAAAGCTCCCACTTCTTTGTGAAATAATCCATTTCTGCTTGCGTTTAATTTTTATTGGAAAAGCTGCAAGTAAAAAGTCTCTTGATGGAAGACTTATTCTCCAGTTTATTGTCATTGTACAAACCATAGATTTCTCCTATCTTTCCTATATCACGTACAGCAGAAGTATAAAGATCCTGACGCTCGCTTCATCTCCCACTGAGCCGGAGACGCTCAGTCAAAGAGTTAACGTAATTCAGCAGCACACCTGAATCTCAACTCATTTACTCCTGTTGTGGATTTGTCCCAGTTTCTGTATCTAGAAAGCAGGTGTCTTCCTTGCATGGCTCTGTGTTTTTCAATAAAAGTATCAGAGGGGGGAAAAAAAAAGAAGTGAGACTTTAAATATTCTTAAGGCATCATGTCTTATTTAAAAACTACTTGCAGATTGGCAGGCAGCTCATAAAACATTTATGGGGCAGATTATAAAAGTGAAGTTGTAAAATGATCCCTATATAGGTTTATAAAATATAAAATGGGCAGGTAGAAAGATGAAGAATCCAGCTGGGAAACCGATGCCCATTGCCTTGCACGGCAGAAGCCAATTCACCAAGAAAAATCCTTCAAGAAACAAGGTAGGGAGATGCTCTGGACCCATGGAGATACTTTGTGTTCAACCCTGTGCTTTGGGTTGCCCTTGCTGGGTGTGTGGCCCCTCGGCCACCCAGGATACCCCTCAAAACCACAGAACGCCCAAGGGACAAGTTTCCATCTCCCTATCTGGGGCCACCACTCTGGTCACAGCCCAGGATACCATAGGGATCGTCTCTAAATGGAGCTGGACCCTGGACACCCAAGCCCTAGGCAGGGATGTGGGGAGTCTTTATATTCCATTTTTTATAGGAACAGCACTGCGCATTTCCAGCCATGGTGTTACTGGAGACACACATGGGGACACCATTTAGAAGTCCCCGCTGAGGCAAGGGACCTCCCCTTGCCAGGTGCAGCCAGCACCATCAAACAGCTCATGCCTTGAAGCAGCATGCGATCTCCTGTCCCGGTCCTGCAGAGATTTATCTATCTACTTAATTTCTTAAATATGAGACAAATGAACTCTCGGCGCTTCTCTGACACAGTGACAAAATGCCACTTGCTTTTCAGGGGTCAGACCTTCACTCAGAAGCGCACCTTGCACTATAAATCACTTTTGAGGAATGCATCCAACCCACCTCCAGCTGGGATTTTTACAGGAGGCCTACGAGAACCTCAGGGTGGCTGTTTACAAGGGGTTAGCACTCATTTCAGACTATTTATTCCAAGATGTTAAAGCAATAATGCTGCATACGTGTTGCAGGGCAGGACTGCGTCCCACCCAGAGGAACAAACAAATGGGGCTCCATCCATCTGGCCAAGATCCCATTACCTCCACTCAAGCGTGGAGACAATAACTTGTTCAGCAAATACTTTTATCCTGGATAAACAATGCTGATACTGAGATTGCTGATTGCTGATACTCTAGTGATGCTGGTCCATGGTTCAGCATTCGCCTTGGCTGTTTGCAAACCCAGAATATATTCAGCAGCGCAAAACCAGGGAATACTCAAGGGACTGGTGTCAAACAAACAGCTTTTATACTGGAAGTTGTTTCCCATTTTTCTGTTCACTTCCCTCCTGCTTTTTTGGTGTCTATAGTGAGTTACTTTTCCATTGCACTGGACCAAACTTGCAGTTGGAGCAACTTGGTGCAACCCATACAGGTTGGGAATCTCACTCACACCTCTAAGTCCTATAATTTGGAGAATGGGATCAAAACAGCAAGAGAAGGTCGTGAGATGACAAGCTAAGACATTCAGTCCTGTTCGAAGATGCCCTAGACTGGCCCAAGAGGAACCAGGGCAGGTTCCCTTCCCAATGTCTGCAGCCTCACCATCTTCTCAGCTGCTTCCCAGCCACCACTACACGGTGTGACCCTGCCTTCGACCTCCCGTCAACTTGGATGCCGTACAAAGGAAGTGTCACAACTCCAGCAGCGACATTTTTAGCCTGTCCCTGCCTCTGCACTGGATGACTCCCCGCTTTCCTAAACCACTGCAAGAACAATTGAAAAAGATTTTAGATGAGACACCGCTCCCCCCTCTCGCAGGAAGCTCCCTCTGACGTGATCCCCATAAATCTCTCTAAGGAGGTTGTCCTGCCTTCCTAGAGCACGGCCATCCCTTGAAGTCTCTTTTCCCACTTCCCCCCTCCCAGCTTGCTGCCGTGTTAGTCTCTTCCCAGCTCAGGAGGAAACTTGCAGAGGGTGTTTTCCAGGTCAGCCAAGTTTTCCTTACGCGTTTCTCTTCATAGCTATTCAGTCCACTCCCAGCATCCTCAAAGCAGGCGCATCCACTATTTTCCATTGTTGAGGACCTTGCTGAGGGCATCTGAAGGACAACTCCCAGCAAGGGACTGCTCGTGCACTGGTGGCACGGCCACGACAGACAACAGAAGTACTGGGAGATTTTACTTTAGTGCAATTATTACCAAATTGGTGGTTTGCAGGACCGACTGCACGTAGCAAAAGAACATTTTGCAGCTGAACACTTTGTGCTGAGCAGCCTTGCTTGCTGAGCACTCAGAAGTCAGAAAAAGCCAATTTAAAAAATGTTCCACCAGGAAAAAAAAACAAACCTTCTGCTTTAGGGCCTTCGGGAGTTGCATCTGAGAACTCCTCCCTGGTTCAGGTCTCTGGCAGAGCCATAATACAGCACTAGAGGACCCCAAAATGGTCCACCTTGGTGACTGCTGTGCTCCATGACCCAGCTGACACCACGCAAAGCCTCAGCATCCTCCAAAAACCACAGCAGCAGAGCTTAATGCCCCTTGCCCAGCTACCAAAACCTTCCTAGTTTAACAACGCCTCAAGCAGAGATCTGATAGGGGAACAATGATTTCGGGAGTCTCCGAGCAGGCTTAGGAAGATCTCTGCTGATTCAGAGACCCAAAACTCATTCCCTTCCAGGGAGCAACTCAACTGGCATCCAGTCAAACCCACAGAAATTAAAATCACTCTTCCTTTAATTCGTTGGAAAAGAGGGGGAGAGTACAAGGGAGCAGAAACCGGTTAGGCAGCCCAGATGGTGGCCGAACGGGGCAGCATGCAGCACGGACCCCAGCTCTCAACGCCCACAGAGATATGTCCAAAGCCACCGGAGCATATCGTTGGCCAACAGCACCATGTCATTGCCATGTATGTCATACATGGACACGTATGTCTACGACATACAGTTCATTTCACTGACATGCACGTTACATGCCACTAAATACCTTTCCAGTCCCACCAGCCCCCTCAGCAAAATACCTCCCCTGTTCCCTTTTGGTGGCAAGAAGCGGAATTTGATGAAGATGTTTGGCTTGACGAGACATTTCTGGTGGGGTGTCTGGATTGATCACAGCAGAATGTATCAGGTTTGGGGGTTCTTTTCCCCCCTGGGATCCCCTGCTCTTACTGGAGACACACTCTGCTTCGGGTCACGCTATTTCCAGTTGTTGAGATAGACAAAGCTGAGTGGCGGAGGTCGGATGAGAAAGCGATTTCCAGGCCAATACAAAAAAGGGGAGGGAGAGGCAGACTGTGCACAGAAAACATGGAGGGAGGACAGGGAATAGGCGCCAGCACGGGTGGGAACACTGACCATGTTAGGCTCGGATAGGCAACAGCACGCAGAGAAGAAGCCCACCCACAGCCATGATCGCAGCAACTGAAAAGCAAACAAAAAGGCCCAGGATAAGGAATAATCTCACTGCCCTGGCAAGGTGCAAATACATTCGCAACATTTTTTTAATATGCACTTCTTATTGTAATTATCGCTTCGACCTTAACGCCCCGAGCTGCAAGGATTTCATGGCATGTGCTGGGGAAAAACGCCTTGGGGGGAGCGTATGGATCCTGGTCCTGCAAAGCAATCAACCATGTGCTTCCCATAGCTGAGCACCACTGTTGGGATTAATGGGGCCACCCATGTGCTTAAACTTAAGCACCTGCCTTGGAGCAGGCAAAGTGACTTTTTCCACAATTTCCTTTGGAATAAAAAGCACTGGATGAATGCGAGCCCTGCTTTGGCAGACCCTTATGCACGTACTCAGCTCACACAGCCCTTGCTGGGTCTCATCGTATCGGTGAAGCTTTGCATGTGCATTATGTATCTGCAGAAGCAGGACCTTGCAAGTCAGGGGAGAGCATTCAGTCTAAATAAACTCAAAATACAGGGAGTTAAAAGGCACCATGTGCATCCACAGCTCACTTTTGGAGGCTGCCAAGCCATTACCCTCAGTCTGTAACCCAAGGCTGGCTGTACCTCAGCAGCTGCCCTTTATCATGGTCAGAGAACCCGCACGGACAATTTTCCTGTTACCACAACTATTAAAAGTAATTAATCCTGAAAAAGAACACAGTGCAGAAGAAATAACAGGCAGATCTTCAGCGCGACACACAAGCAGGAGCCCAACGGTGCAAACATATTCCAGTGAAAAAACTCGCTCATCGCTTCTCCTCAGATCATCATCACTTCTCATTCTTGAAAAAATAGTTGTGCCCATCAGATTTTGATAAAGTATAACGTACAAGGCCTAAACACATTAAAATAGCCTATTTAGACAAAATTAACATGCTCCAACTGCATTGCCTTAAATTATGATGCAAAATACCTTCAGGCATGCAATGATTTACAGGATTATATACTGGATTATGTGCTTACTTAAATTAGAACTGGTGAGGAATGTCTTTCTAAGCTCCTTTTGCATCAGCAAAACAACTTGCAAGCATTTTTTAATCAGTGATGTCATTTTTTTTTTACTATAATTGACAATATTTGGTATTTTCATAATGCCCCAGCTTGTAGAGTTATTCTAATATGGGAGAAGCTGAGCTTGGACTAAACCTGTCCATTGATCCAAGTTAACCCCAGAGGTCCAAAACCCAAAGGCACACAAAGGGAATCCAAGCTTTATGTATTTTGAATAAATTTTGCCATTTTCTGGGTTCAACCTTGCAGGATTGGAGTGCATCCCCTGAAGATCACTGTGGCTGCGATGACTTAGTTTACAGGTTAGCTAGGAGCTCCTTTGCCCACCCAGGCATCTTCTAACTGTTGCTGCCACCAGACCTTTCCACACACTTCAGATCTCATTTGCTCCCTTTATGGGGAATAAAATGCCCAAGTGCAAGGGAAATACACCTCAATACAGGCTTACTCCTGCACACCCATCACATAACGCTGTGTCTTTAGGGCCTAAACGCTCCGAGGTGTAACATTCGGGGGAACCTAAAGCAATTAGAGACAAACTAAACTGCATCAGCGGACAACAAAATTCACTTTCCAATCCCAGGAGCTCTTGGGTAGGGAAGTGAATGGAGTACTTGGCCTGAACAGTTAGCGCAACGGAAGATTTAATACTCTTCGTGCTAAAAGGACCCCTTGATTTGGCAGATAAACTTCAGGATAGAAAAATCCCGAGTCCTGGAGTTAAACTGCAGTAAATTCACTGTACCCCGATGGTCACTGCTTTCGGGTGCTGATAGCAGAGTTTCCCCGTCTCCTCATCCCATGTAGGGCTTTTTTTGGTCTAGAAACTGAGGAGCTGAAAGCAAATGCTTTCCAGCGAAGATCAGATGCTGCAGCAGGATAACAGATCCCCGGTCAGTGAAACACAACCGGATTTCTCCGGGGTTTTAAGACCTTTAGCAAGCAAGCTGACCTGTTATCAGGGAGCACGGTGTACATCAAAACTATCTGCAGAGTCTCCTCCAGCCTCACTGAACCAGATTATGAGGAAAGCTGTGGGGGCTGCCTCTGGCTTGAGCAGGCATGTAGGAGCCCCTCCAACCTGCTGCAGGGTAGGAGATGCCACATCCACATAGCGGTGAAGGTTACTGAGACACCACCTGCAGCGTTCAATC
>NW_010200948.1:10324-20091 GCF_000695765.1 Mesitornis unicolor | reverse complement strand
AAGAGTGAGGCAGCAGCCTTTCCAAAAGCCAAGCTGGCTTCAAACAAGGTGTGACTTCTGCTTCGAGCCCTGGCTTCAAGGAAAGGGTTGCAGATGGGCAGATGCAACACGGAGGCGCCTGGAGCTGCAGCGGGACCTCCCGGACCGCCGTGTCCTGCCAGCACTCTCCTATTTTTTGGCTAGACCAAGCCTTGGCGATGAAAGCCAACGTTCCTCCAGCTCCAGCAAAGGTGACCCCTGCAATGCCTGTGTGGTTTGCAAACCCAGTCGTCCAGAGAGCAAACTTTAATAAACCCGCGCAACGAGGACTTATCAACACCCTTGGCATCGGTTCAAGCCCTGGGCTGCATGCTCTGTTGATGAAAAGTATATATTTATATATATAGGATGTGCCCCAACAACTGTGCCTGCAATCAATTTAATTAATTTACCGCAGGTCTGCAGATGACCCAGACAGCATTTGGAATTAAATGACATTTCTAGTGGCTAGACGCATCTCCAAAAGGCTCTGCCGTATATAGCTGCGGCTTTTAAGAGTCGTAAGTTGAAGACTTGAAGTCGTGATAAATGAAAGCCTCGTTTGTTGCTTTTAATAAGCTGCTCTAATGGGCTGTTCTTCAGAGGCTTGCAATTAGAGACTGAAATACATGAGGATGCCTGGGAAGATGTTTGTAATCCTTCACGCAGCCTTGAGCGATGGCAATGATCGCTTCCTGCATCTCCAGGTCAGGAGGCCAGGACTACACCCAGCACCTCCCGAGTCGATGTGTGTGCTTCAAACATCAGAGAAGCAGCATCACACACTGCGACCTGCTAGGCACATATCCCTACTCTGCCCAAAACTATATTCATGTTTAAGGAGTCACCTCCTCCTCCTATTTCTACCATCCAAAGCGAGGTGAGACATTCAGAAGCGCAGAGGGACGACAGTCTGATTTTATTTCGTCATCCTCTACCCACTCCACAGCCAAGAGAAGACACTGTAAAGCCTACCCCACTTTAAAACACTATATATGAACACTACATATGGGGCTTTCACCAGACATCAGCCAGGCTCCATTTCCAGCTTGCAGGGCAGCCCAGTTCCCATGTCAAAGTGGAAATGAGACCTGCACAATGCCATCAAATGCATAACCTGAACGAGGAACTTTCACCACCACCGCCGCAGACAAAGCTTACGCTGGCTGCTCATCTGTTCGTGACGTCCTCCTGCGCCCTTCCCTTGGCTGCTGCTGGAATAACACAGAAATGCTGCTTTCAAGGGCGATGCCTCATGGACTTGGAGCTTAATTACAGCCTTGGCCAAATCTCACCTCCTGTCTTGGCCAAAGTCATCTGAAGGCGGATTAACCTGCGTCTCTAAACCCTCCTCAAAACCAAGGCAGCTCAGGCTGGCTTGCAGAGCCCGGTGTGTTTGCATAGAAGTGTTAAGCCCAAAAGTGTGTAGAATAAATAAGAAAATGTGTTAGAGGAGCCAAATTTGCCAAGCTGATCTAGGCAGGATGCTGGAGATGGGGACTGCGGGCAGCAGATTTCCACACCAGCCCTGGGAAGGCATCATGGCATCGCCCTGTGCAGAAGGGGAGGCAATGGAGAGCTCTTTTTTGGAGAGGGATCCTGTAAACCAGTGCCACTAATGGTCCTTTCCAGGAAAAGGTACCACCAAAGAGGCTGTTAACACAACGGGGGGTAAAAACCTTGACCCCAACAGAGGCAGGACCAGACTCTGCCTGCGCTTGGTGGATGGGAATGTTGACTTGGCAGAGCAATAGCTTCCCCGACAAAATCTTTCCTCTTGTCAGGTGAATTACAGGGGATATTTGGCAGTAAGCAGCATCATAAAGTGGCTATAAATCACGGGAGACAATGTCCTGTAGGAAGAAGGAAGAGCAGGCAGGAATGTAGAGATAAAAATCCTTTAAAAAGTCACAACTAACAAAAAATTGTGACTCATGCTGGAAAAATTCTCCCCGTGAAAAATGTTATCTACAAACCGTCCCCTGTTTCCTAAGGAAATATTTAAAAA
Source organism: Mesitornis unicolor (assembly GCF_000695765.1). Taxonomy (NCBI): domain Eukaryota; kingdom Metazoa; phylum Chordata; class Aves; order Mesitornithiformes; family Mesitornithidae; genus Mesitornis; species Mesitornis unicolor. Next base: position 18,065 of record NW_010200948.1, on the reverse strand, counting down.
GCAAACTATTTTAAGCCCTATTGGAAAATAGGACGGAGAAGGGCTGTGGAAAAATTCATCCACGTTGACCTTCCCCATCAAGGAAGGTCGCAAGCACTGGCTCAGGACCTAGGATACGCTCCACCATCTCCTCACCCTCTCTGCTCCCTGAAAGTCACTTTTTAACAAGATGCACATATTTGTGTCCAGAAAGTAGCCCTCTGTCACCATGGGGGCTGATATTTAAAAGTCTAAATCAGCTAAGGTCAAGGATGGATACTCTGGTGCAGGAGCCTCTAATCGCCAATGCCCAGGTGGCAAGATTTGTCTTTGCTTTGTCTTTGGCAGGCCAGCTCCTCGCCAGAAGAGACTTCCTATACACGGCACAGGGTGAGGGGCAGGTTTTTGTTGCTTCAAATCGTTATTTTTTTCTTCCCCTTAAGCTTTGTAAAAAGCTCCCTCCAGTTCTTTACATCACTTGAGAAAGAAAGGTCATCCCTAATGGGGAGCTGGTTCTATATGCAGATGCACAGTACCCTTCCTTAGTTATTTTTTTGAGTGGCTTTTGCAACCGTGCTCAGCACTGACCTAATAGCATGCCTGTTTTACCCTGTAAAAACCCATTCGTTTATTTAGGGCTACAAAGCTCAAATGCTTGGGGGAGTGGAGGGACCACAAGTCTCTTAACACTCACCCTAAGACCCCAGTAATTTTGCAAACAGGGCTTGGTTCAAAGGCCAGCTCTGGAGCAGGGGGTCTCCTTCCCAGGATGATGGAAACCCAGCCTCCTACCTCGGTTCGTAGGAAGAATCTTTGCCATCTTTACAGACTGTAAAACAAAAGTCTGCAGCGATTTTAGATTAATACAATACCTCCATTAGGAACAGCGATGCCAAGCGACATCCAATTCCAGCACCGCTAGGGAAGTAAAATTCATAGCCCTGCTCTATCTGTAAAATGCATCGCGCTTTTGCGAAAAACACATAACCCTTGCAAAACAAAGATAACAACAACTCCGTGCTCCTTAATTCAATGCTGGTAGCTGGTTTAATAATACATTTTCAGTCCACTTCTCTTTTTTTTTTTTGGCCGGGACAACTACGGTCTGATTTAGTGAATCTCTGTGATTTGTAATCCTGAGCCTTATATAATTAATATGCCCTTGATGCGAAGAGGGGGATAAGTTAAAAAAGAGCGATCAGCTATTCTGCGCAGTGGCATTTCTGCCCTTGGTCAGAGGACGCGTTATTTACAGGAAGCATTTTCTTGAGCATCTGCAAGCAAATCAGCTCTGAAAAGTGGCTTAATTGTTCAGGGCAAAGCATATTGAGTTTCAAAGTCCCAGGAACCTCCATCTTCAGGCCCCGAGCGCGTTTCCACAGATGGACGCTGGCGTGTGGAAATGCCACCGCGGCTCCCGTTCGGCTGACCTTTGGTTTCGGGCCAGCTGCCAACGGGAAATGCCAAGCTGTTATTTGCATTCCTTCAAAAGAAGTGGGGAATGGCACGGGTAACTTGAAAACCAAAATTAAAAAAAGGGAGAAAGAGGTGGGGAAAACTTCTGCCTTGGGGGACCTGGCGGAAAATAAAGCTTGGAGAGCCCATAAGGTCTTAACTGCTGGGAAATGACTTTCTGAGCTGCCAAAAGCGGAAGGAACCTCCCCTCCTCGCTGCTCTCAAGTCCCTGCTCTCCTTTTCCAGTTTCCCCAGTGCTCGCAGTGCCCTGTCTCCAAACACATCACTTCAGCCCAGCAGATGCCATCCACCATCCTAGCGAGGAAGATCCCAATCCGGAGGTACCCAGGGACCACATCCTCAATGCTGCAGACCAAGAGGGTTTTTTCTCCTTAGCTTTGCTGCTGGGCAGCTCCTGCTCTCCTACGTGAGCAGAAAAGACAAAGCCTGGGCTTTGCACAGCTTGCTTGGCGTGGAAAGCGGTGGCGATTCCAGCTGGAGCAACTCCTGGAGTGCAAAATGTCTGTTTTTCTACAAGCAAGTATGGGAAAGAATTAGGAAAGAAAAACTTCACTCACTGGAACAACATAACCACTCCAAAGAGACAGGGAAGTGTCTTCCAGAAACAGGTTAACAGCTTCAGAAAGGGATTATCTCAGGACTTGGAATGCATTTATCGTCCCCGCAGTGTCACAGCGTGAGAGTCACTCCATGAATTGTCTCAAAATCATCTCCAAAGCAAAGCAGCGTGACTGACACATTTCAGTGGCATTTCTGCCTCTTTCAAACAGGAGCAATTTTTTAGTTTTGCTTTGTTTAATTTCAAATTGGCTGTCAGCTTTCCAGGGTTTATTTTGCTTTCTCACAAGCCACTCAACAGGCTTTAAAATTCATGGGTGGCCAAGAAGCTCTACGGTTTTGAACCTAAGGCTCTAATGATGGACCAAACCTTGGCACTGGAGGCTTCTCCACCACCTCCAGTGGAAGGACTGGGCTCTTCCCAGTCTAGGGGAAGGGTTGGAAAGATGAAAATGGATCAAGAGCTCAGCTCCCTCTGCCTGCCCCTTCCCATATGTCCAGTGTGGCACCACGGAGAAGCTCCTAGGAGCCTGCAGCTCTCCACTGGTGTCCATGGAGAGAGGTGGGAGTAAGGCAGGAGGATTAAGGCAGCAGAAGAGGGAGCGATAAAACTCCAGCCAAAGGAGACAAGGGCTTTTATAAATACGCCAAGAGATAAAGAGCCAAGGAGAAGCACACCCTGGAAAGCCCATCAGGGCAAAGGACAGGGAGACCTAACTAATGAGAATCATTGACAAATGGCTCAGGCTCTGCCTGCTCAGACTAGAGAGGAAAACAGCAAAAAGGCAACCTGCAAGGGCACGTCCTCCACAAAGGGGCCATTGCAGGAGAAGCAAGAGCTGCTGGCACACGACTGTCATCCCTTATGGCCTCAGGGGGACAGACATCGCTCTGCCTGACATTTACTCCCCAGCCTCCCCCGTGGTGCCAGGCTATGGCTGTAGTTTTCCTATGGCCACCTCCTCTTTGCATCGGGACAAGCACCCACCCAGGCTGAGGGAGGCCAAGGCCCACATCCCCTTCCCTCTGCTCGAAGAGGGATTTGACTCAAAAACATCAGCATTCAAGGAGAGACTTGAACTCCTGCCTACGGCGTTCAGAGCCAAGTCTTTTTGGCTACAGCTTTCCTATGGCCACTGGTGAGGATGGCACCACTCACCACTGCACGCTTCTTGCGCAGACAGGAGCATTTACTTTCCCATTTTTAAGCCCAAAGCAGACGACAGGAGCTCAGACGGCTGCGCTGGAAGAGACTGTCAGTCTCTGACCTTGAGCAGCAATGAGCCTGGCAGCACACTCACCTGCTAAGATGGGAAGTGACTGTGTCCTCCTACGGATGCCTTATGCCTGGGGACAGAGTTGCTCAGCCTGTGCTGAGCAGGATTTCACCACGCTGCACTCGCAGACTGACACCCAGCTTCCTCTGAGAGCATCCTGTAACTACTCTAAAGACGATATCCTGTAATTTACCGTGACCTTGCTAGACTCGAGCTTAAGGCAGCATGAAAGCAATGTGATGGGTACCTTAGAAGCATCTGTGTCTACTTTGCACTGAAAACAAATTCAGGGTTATCAATAGATGCACCCCACGTTGCTTCGCATGAAGGATGCTGCGTCGTTTGACTACTGCCATTAAAAAACCTCATACTAATACACGCCTAAGTATGAACAAAGTGCCATGTGTGCTGGCTGCTACACAAATCTAGTGCCGCGGTACAAACTGATCCTGATACAAGCCAGATTTCCCCCCAGTACCGCAATCCCTTGTTCACCACCAATTTCCATCAGCTTCCATTAGAGTTGTCAAAGATGGTCCAGCCCAGGCTTTCATCACTTGCCTATGTTTAAGCACATGAGAAGTCAATGGGATCGCGCGATGGTTTGAAGCCGGGTGTTTCCCTCCGCGGGAGGAGCTCTCTGTATAATTTACTGTCTCACAGGAACACATTAGTGTCCTACGTGTGAAAAATTAAATCCAGCCCTGACCAAAACTTGGGGCGTTTGGCCATTTGGCTGCGTTTCTTCTGTTTCCCTTTGCGAGTGCTTTCCTGAAGTCAAATTTTCTCTGTGAGCAAAGGCCATTGCGAGCTCTAAGTGCAAACATATGGGCTTCGGGATATTTTACCTGTAATAACATGTTCTGCTTATTTTTAAAAGGAATGTGAAAACACTCCTGTGAGAATTAAGTCTAATAATCAGGGCCAGTCTATACAGAGATGAAAATCATTAGGAAGTGAACTACATCTGCGAGCAAGCATTTGCCATTCCTGCCTGTCCAAACAGATCAATCAGCCCACCCTGGCGCTGTTTTACAGCGCTGCCGCTCAAACGTGCCGCTCTCGCCTAAATCACGCTTATCAGCTGGTCAGATAAAAGTTATTACACCGAAGTTGGGGAAGTATAAATGCACAGCTTCTTCTCTTACCTTCCGCTGAGAAGGAAACCGATAACCACAGCCAGCAGAATGACTCCCACTGTTACAGACACAACAATTATAGGAATCTGGCTCTGGTCACTGGATGCAGCTACTGCTGAGATGAGAAACAGAAAATGGAGATTAAGGTTAAAATGATAGTCAGGACTCATACGAGGCTTTCTTGAGAGTCTGCCAGTGAGGTTTCTTACCCGTTCATTTCTTCTTTCATGGTTTGTGTTTTCCCCCTTTGCTGTCTGTTTCTAATTTGGAAAGGGAATGGGTGGGAAGGAACCAACACACATGCAAAACCAAGTCAAAAACCCAAGAAAAATCGTATCTCATGGCTGAATTCAGAAACCAAAGTGTTGCAGAACGCAGCTTTTGAGTTTGCAAACTGGAGTTTGTCTTCCCGGGTCAGTGGGAGACGGGTCCTGCGATAAGGACACAGGCAGGAAGGCTGGGAAAGCTGCTCGAGAGCTGGGTTTTGCCACAGGTTAAGTAAGAGCCTGTAAAATGGAAATGCCACCACCACTTGTATGGAGTTTATCTGCTTGACGCAGCAGGGAAGGGGCTCATCTCTCCTCAGGGGTTCACACGTGGGGTTCCTCAAGCAGCAACTGAAGTTTCGTCACCCTGCTCTCTCTGCTGCCAGCTTATTTAAGCTGCAGATACTTACCCACCCTGGGGTACACATCTCCCCTCAGAAACCAGCTCCCCATTGCAGGCGATGTTGCCATATGGAAAAAAGCTCATTACAGCTCCTGCCAGCCCGGGGTGAAGCTCCATCCACCCCGGGGAGCAGCGGGGATCGATCGCGCACTGAAGAAGCCTTTAACTAAATGACTAAAGTAAAAAGTGGGTCCTTAGCACAGGATTAACTTTATAGAGGCTATAAAATAACTGAATATAGCCCCATATTAATTGTTAAAAGAAAAGAAAGAAGAAAAGGTCTGGCATTAAACATTGATCCGCAGTGGGTTTCAAGCAGCCCTTGGTGCTCGATGGTGAGCGGTGTGGACCTGCCACAGCACAGGCAATGATTGCAGAAGGATTGGCCCCGATAACATTAAATATTTAATGTTAACTGCTCCAAACCCGTGCCATCATCCAGAGATTTTATTAGCCTCACGGATTTATGGAGGCTCCTTAAGATGATGGTTTATTGCTTTCTTGACAAAATAATTAAAAAGGAAAACACTTAAAGGAGAAGATTAAGCTGCGACTCTGGTGGGTTTTTACACAGCTCGAGGGATGGGGAAATGAGACAGATCCTGCTGCAATCTCCAGCAGCCAAAAAGCCAGGATTTATCAACTGAGCTGGGACCTTGCTGCCATATAAAACTGGGGGGGACCTATATTACCCCAAATCGACTTGGTGACACTTTCCCGTTCCCTGATCCAGCAGAAAAGCAGCTTTTGGCAAGGCTGGTTTTGTCAGGGCTGGATGAGCTCGGCGGCATTCGTAAGGGAAGGAAGCAGCATGTGGTTACAGCCAGCAACAGCTTTATTCCACCCAAAGAAAAAACTCCCACTGAAAAATGTAGCCCTGGCTGCATCGCAGTGCACATGCAGGCAGCAGTATGGAAAAAAACCCCAACATTTGGAAAAAGAGGAAAGTCCACAACAAGTTGCACTTCTCCCACCATTTTTCAGGTACAATCCTTAGATCACGCAGCTGTTAGCAACTCAAATTCCCTCCAAGCGTATTATAAATTTACAAAAAACCTCTGCAAACTGGAAAGAAAACCTGTTGTTTGGTCCAAACGATTTTGGAGGCTGCGCTCGATCCTCGAAACAGCCACCGAAAGGTTTTCATTTGCACTCGAATCCAAATAATTTGGTTTGGCTCTAACGAGAGGTTCTGATCTGAGCCCTGATGTAGCGATGAGATTTCGATCTGTGCTTGCTTTGAGACTCTCCGGGATGTACAGGAAAGCAGTGAGAGCCTGGTCACACTCGCAGCACTAATATTGACTTTATATAGGGCCTTGGGGAAAAAAAAATGACTTTTTTAAAGGTTTTATATGTCAAACGGACATATATTTTATGCACATATTGCATTTATGTAAGATACTGTGGCTTATGTTGCATTTCCATTCTGCCAGGCGTTTAAATATTGGGTTAAGTCCTGCTTCGGCCAGAGCTCAAGCCCAGCAGAGGAACAGCTCCTGAACTGGACGACGCAGTAGGTATCCCTCCAAAAAATACCTACTCTGCCTTTAAAACACTGAAAAGCCTGGTTTGTCTGGTGTGACTCAAGGGTTGTAAAGCTTTTTAAGACATTATCACATGATGTCCTCAAAAACCCCCTATTAGCACAGATACTTACAGGGGCTTTATGGAACTGCCATTATTTTTGGACCAAGATTGAAGGTACCGATGGCACGGGATCAAATGTGCATATATTTCGTTTATTATTAATAGTCTGGAACACTATTACTCAATTGACTCTAAATTAGGAACTTTCTAACTGCAAGCAGAACTTCCCTAGCATAATATAGAGTAATTTTCGGCATAACCTAATTTTGTTGCTACTTATAGGACACGATTAATGGTTAATACAATAAGAAATACATTAAATAGACCATTCTTATTGCATTAATGCTTGCATCGTGATGCAATTTGCACTGTATTACTTCAATCACTGGCCCCACAGCTACATCTACACATGTAATGATTCCTTTAAAATCTATTACGGCTTCAAAAGTGGCATGCATTGACAGGACAGCTTGGCATCTTCTTCTCAAATATGCTGAGTTTTAAATGAACTGGAGTAACACTAAACAAAATATTGATGAATTGAAATTTTGAAGGAAAACATACACAAAACTGGCTTTTTCCCATAGGAATAAACAGAGCAATTCCCCCATAAAATTCCTCTTCCATGCAAACAGCATCAAAAAACTAATAAATGACAGTTGTACAAACTGAAATAGATAGGACGTATTTTCTGAGAGGGAAAATTATCTTTGACACCTCTGCAAAAATCTGGTAATAGGAACAAAAGTCATTTCCCCTGAACACGGGGGAAAGAGCAGCCAAGGGCCTGCACGCTTCAGGAGTTCACCCCACCACAAAATCTGCTCCAGAATCCAGACCAGATTCCTTCAGAGGGGGGGAAAAATATATAAAATTCAAACCCTACAAATTTGTAAGAGGCCAAGCGAAGTCCTGCGCCTGCAGTGCACATTTTCAGCCATTTCTGATCACAACTCAAATTCCTTTCCTGGAGGCTGTGGCATTGGCAGCCACCAGAAACCATCTTTCAACTTGACAGCAACTTACACCAAAAGACGCTAACGCTGGTTCACT
>NW_010200948.1:0-10293 GCF_000695765.1 Mesitornis unicolor | reverse complement strand
CTCGCAGAGAGGCACCATTTCAGGGTGTTTCTCCTCAGATGTGGATATTTAAGAGAGCTCAGCATCCTCTGCAGAGAGCTGTTAAGGGGTGTGAAGGACCAAGTCTCATCTTTTCTCTCTTCTTCAGAGAGCCCTTGTCCTCTCTTCCATCAACCCTCATAAATCCAGGATTTTTCTAAGCAGGAAATGCTATGAATTTCTGGAGCCTGGAGACCTCCTGACTGCACCTCCCACCTCACCACTTGAGACAAGGACATAAGGACAGATGCGTTCACCTGGTGCATGGCCATGATGCGCCTGATGTTTCCAAAGTCAAGGGATGAAGGAAAGCATGAGACTGATGGAGCTCTCTGCAAAGAGATGGACCTCCTGATTCCTTTCTCATTACCATTCTGGAGTAATTAAAAGCACTTACACACTGGGCTGGTTTCAAACTCAAATCTTCGGCTGAAGCCACCGTAGCCGGCAGCTGTCCGGGCTCGGATCTGGAAGACGTACACTGCGCCGGGTTTTAAGCCATCTGCTGTAATCGTCGTCTCTTTGGATTTGATGATGGTGTAGCTCATCTCCTGGTCCTTTTCCCAGCATCCCCCCCAAAAAAGACAAAGTTCAAACACAGAAATAGTGGCTCTCTCCCAGAAGACAGACCCTTAGCAACCCACACCGCAGTGTTACAGAGGATGACTGAAATATGCACTTTTGAGGATCTCTTGCCCCTAAAAAACCCTCTGAAGACCCTTTCTGCAGTACAAAAGGTGAGATCTGATTTTCTCTTGCCCAGAAGCTTTTATAACAGATGACTTTTGGGGATATAAAACAGCAGAGGGACTTTCTACCCATAGATGACATAATGGGACCAACCCAGCATCTACAGTAGGAGGAGCTTATTACTCAGGATGTTCATGGCCTGGGGTGAGGGAAAGGTTCTTCCTACAATGATCAATCTCAAGGCAAAACAAAACCTTAGAAAGGGATTTTAATTTCCACCCAAATGACTTTGCAATAATACAATTAGGCCTAAAAGAGAATAAGACATTATACATGGTATAACTTTATGCTGGCATTTCTAGAACCACGAATTAGATCTCGGGAAAGGAACAGACAACTCAAACTACAGGAAAATACCTAATTTTGCATTGCTGTTCTGAAGCAATGAACTTGAAGAAAATTTGCTGAAATAAGTCGTTTCCATCAGTTTCTAATGCAAAAGAGTTTCAGTTCTTTGATTAAAATTTCGCTCAAACGCTTGGTAATTACTCTTAGAATTATTTACTGTAACACATAATCTAGACAAGAGCTCATAAATTAAGGACTACAAACTCGGAAACTGCGTTTTATTCACCATACCCTCTCAGAGCCAAATTATTATGAGGCAAACAGGAGTTCTTAGTAATTCCCTACCAAAATTTGTGCATATCTATTAGGATCCGAACTGATTTTCCATTTTGCCTTTTTAATTTAATGGGCAGCTTTCCACAGACAGCAATATGCCTGGATAAGGCCTCGGGAATTTCCAAATATAAGATTACAGGTTTTCTCACTGCAGCCTGTAGCCACTCAAGACTGTTTAGGAGAAATACATATATATGCTTTTTTTTTTCCTCTTGTTAAGGAGTGATTTGTGTTAAAGGAATGCGATCTGACAAAACTCGATTTTCCAAAACATTTAATATAGATCATTCTCATCACCTGGAAATGAACACTGCAAATTTACACTTATAAAGGGCTGAAAACCAAGGAAAACAAATGACAGCACCAACAAACAAGAAGGATTGAGGACGACATCCCAAATCTAACTCAATGAATGGTTAGAAAGCCATAAGTGAATATCAGTCCCTATCCTTGCTTGTACATCAGCCCAATTAGGTTTTCAATACACTGTTGGCTTCTGCAATCATTTAAATACTTCAGCTTTCCTACCTGGTGTTCTACGATTCTCTGATAAGCTTCGCTATCAAAAAAGAAATAAATCAAGACCACATAAACTCGGACTGGCTGCAGCAACCTCCCTGTGAAGAACTGGCACCAGAAGAACTATTTACTGAAGCTATTTGGGACTAGTTTTGGACCACACACACAAAGTTTCAGAACCTCCTCGATTTGTCTAAAAACCGACTAGGCAAAACTAACAAATATATGGATTTTTTGCTTTAATTATTTGCTCATTATCAAGGTTTCTAGAGGGTAATCTTCCCAGGCCACTCCACGGTAAGGAATCAGTGCACCACAACGGTCGCTCAAACAAGTTAATGAATCAGTAATGGATTATTTCCAGCAAAAGCATAGCCTTTAATCTTTTTTGAAAAGCTCAGCCCTATTTAAGCCACTCACGCATCTTGTCCCCCTGCCCAACCTCACTTATTTGTAAATATAAATGCTGATTTTATCCTAGAAGATTGTAGATCTGAAATTCTTTCCCCTTTTTGCATGGGCTGTTTGAGCGGGTCCCCATCATGGCCAAAGGGAGAAGAGAGGAGGAGTAAGGACCTGGTCCTGGTCTGTGTTGAGTGGTCTCACCTGGCTCATAGACAGAACTAATGGATGAACTTCCTTAAAATAGAAATTCAACCAAAAACCAAGTGAATCGTGACTCAGTTTCATTCTTCACATCAGAGCAGACACAATCTCTCTGCAAAACCTTTCTCCTCTCCTTACACCACGGCTGCAAAGCCAAGTGAGAAATTGAAATACCGAAGGCAAGGGATAGCCTGGTGTTTCCAGGAGGAGACAGACGCTCGATCCCCAAACCCTCCTACTTTTAACAAATAAGCAGGCTCTATCTTAATGCGATAGGGCCGGAGAGGAATCTGAAACGCAGATTTAATGTATTTGTTCAAGAGAAGTGGCACACTAATGGAAAACAACACCCTCATTTCAAGTCTTCCTAATCATTTACTGCAAAATCAATCTGACATTGATTTATGCATAAAATCACTCCATTCCCTTCCGTGACTCGGAGAATTATAACTAAAAGAAGAAGACAGCAAAGAGAAGGTACTTGGGACACTCAGCAATCAGTCCGCCACACCTTTTCAAAATATTTGATTTCGTACTCCAGGATGATGCCGTTGGGTCGATCTGGTTCCTGCCAGGAAAGGGAGATGCTATTTTTAGTTATCTTCCCTTTTTTCACACTACTGACTGGAGAAGGTGCTGCAAGACAGGAGAAAAACAGAAGAGACAAAAGCCATGGTTAGTAAGAGGGTCTGCCCCTGCCCAAATCCAACTCATCATCGCCTCCAAGGCACGGAGATCTTCAGCTCCTGCAGATCAGTGGGGTCCCTTCTCACCCAGGTGGTATTGGCCCAACTGGACTCACACAGATTTTTCAAGAGCTGAGGATCCGGCCAGCATTGTCCATCCCAGCAAAGTATCAACGTGAACCAACAGGCTCAAGCTTGTCTTTACAAAGCACTTCCCAAACACATCAACCCCACACCTCGCCTCGTCAAATGGGCTACGTTACCACAGCAGAATTAAATATTAATTGCATATTGCTTTCCTTCAGCTGCTTTGAAGTTACATATTTTAGCACATACAGAGGACCTTAGGTTACGTAGACTCCTTAACTATTTATTTCTTGGCTTGTGCAGTAGTTAAAGGCCAGGCATCTTTCAGCCCCCTCCTTCCAGAAGCGCTGAGCAGAGCAGCAAGGCCAACACAACCTTTATAATTCAATTGCTCTCCATAAGCCTTGCTGGGGTGTTACGGCGCGCAGAGTGACACTAATTCCTTGCAAATGGCAGCTCTAAAGATTTTAACGGCGATCACGGTTCGGAAGTCCCGGTGTGCTCGGGGACGCCGCAGAATGAAAGCGGCAAGAGCGGCTCTGCTGCGTATTTTAAGATGCAGCCCTGAAAGGTTATCTGCCCTCTGCAGCACACACAAGCATCAGGCACGGCCTTGATCCTTTGTTTTCGGGCCGGTATCGACAGAGACTTTTCAAGTCATGGCTGTTATCAGCCCTGCCAGCTCCCGAGCAAAAGTTGCTATGGGCAATGCAACCGTAACACCCCAGGTATTTCATGCCTGAGATTAGGAAACAACACTGAATAAAAAGGGGATGGGAGAAATTCATAGTCCTTAATTTACAGGGCTGAAAGCAGCTTTTCCAGAGGAAAAACCAGCCCACATCTGGCCGAGGACCTTCAACTCTCCCTTCAGCTAGGCCAGCTCTCAGCAGGGATCACAGGGGGCTGGGGAGACCCATGGCAAGGACCTTGGTGGCCGTATGGGGAACAGTGTGCAGAGACCAGCAGGAAATGACCACATTTCACCTTCCAAAATGTATTAGGAACTACCAAAACAAAACACCACCAACAAAAAACTCCACCTATATAATTAAGTAAAATAAAGACAACAAAAAAATTAATATTGCCAGGTCTGATCTTCAGCCAAAAAGAGTAAGGGAAGAGCCCCAGACGATTATCCCTGGACTTTCTCTTTTAAAGCAAGTTACTGCATCTCAATCTCATTTCAGCCCCAGTTTTCTCACTTATTTACTAATCTCTCACCCACTCGGCTCTCGGAGGATGCTGAAAGGTGTTGGTCATTTCCATATTGTTTTCTGCTGGAGAGCTGGCATTGAGCTGCACAGACAACACTCGCTTTTTTGCTGGGCATCCGCCACTGTGCTCACAACTGCTCCACTGAGCAAGTAAAAACCACCTTGATTTGAATGATGATCAGGTTATCTATGTAGGCACTGCATGCTCAACAATTTTTCAGCTGACAAAGTCACCTTATCCTAAACTCAAACAGCTAATCTGGTATAGGAACCAGGTGCCTAAATCCAGGTGAGGGGAGACCTTATTGCCCTCTACAACTATCTAAAAGGAGTGTATAGTGATGTGGGTGTTGGTCTCTTCTCCCAAGTAACGAGTGATAGGACAAGAGGAAACGGTCTCAAGTTGTGTCAGGGGAGGGTTGGATTGGGTATCAGGAAAAATGTCTTTACTAAAAGAGTGGTCAAACACTGGAAGGGGCTGCCCAGGGAGGTGGTGGAGTCACCATCCCTGGAGGTGCTCAAAAATAGTGTAGATGTGGCACATCAGGACATGGCTTAGTGGCCATGGTGGGGTTGGGTTGACAGTTGGACTTGATGATCTTAGATGTCTTTTCCAACCTTAATGTGCATGCATCTGCATGGCAAGTTGAGTTGTGCATGGGAGATACATGGCCCGATGCACATGTGTATGGTCAGATGTGTCCAGACAGGACACAGCGAGTAGCAAACTCCATTAAAACAGGATTAATTTCCCTTCTAATGCAAAGGGAGCTACATGGTTTTCACAGGCACTGGAAAACCAAAATCTCACTGTGGGGTGGTGGTGCCAAATAACAGACGATTCTACAATCCTACTTAAATAAAGGACACTGGTCACTTCTTATCAGGAGCCACTTGGATTGCTATGGGGATGGAGACACCAATTTACTCAAAAAAGGGACCTCTGCCCCTCTGGGACTGCTTTCCAATGCCCCTAAACCCCTGCAGTGCCCATCCCAGGCTCCCAGAGGTCTGGCAGAATGGAGAAAGTCAGGACTGAGCATTAAACCTCTCTAAACTCTGATTAGCAAAAGCAAACTTGAGAAGTGCAGCGAGGGGAGACCTCAGCCCTCCCTGGTATCGAACACCTCTCAAGAAGGCGAAAACCATGCAATTCCCAGTGTCAAGATCGCCTGACCAAATAATGGACTTTTCATCCGCTTTACTGAGGTTTACTCAAGTGTTTATAAGACCAAAGCTTGCAAGTGCTTTAAAAACAAGAGAACGATGCAAGCACTCCTGAACTCTGCTGCAAAAGCCTTCCCTGGGAAGGCCAGGGGAGTTTAACTTCCTTCTTCATGTGCATCAGCACAGCCCAACACAAAACGCATCACTGGCCATCTGCCCGTCAAACTCCCTACTCCCCTAAAACAGAGCATCTTCTTTAAAAAGCAGTGTGGTAAAAGCTTTGCTAGGTAACAGCTTCATGGACGTAAACCTCTCACTGTGCAAGTCTCTAAGACGTTCAATCGTGGCTCTGCAGAACTCTCGGCTCTACTGGGGGAAAGGAGGGAAGATAAGGAAATGAGTAACCCAACTCTCAAAGTAAATTAGAAAAGGAGTAACTGGATCCTTTTTGAATCTCCTTCAAAAGAAGCGTTAAAGTGTAACCGCGAGATAAAGGCCAATTAAGTGAATTCAATAAATCCCAGTGGTGCTGGGATGATACGGCAACTACTCTGCATCCTCCACGCACGGAGATGACGATGCTCTGAACCAAAGGAAGGAAGGTATAAGTGTTTTAGGGTTTTCTTTGTCAAACAAAACGTAACCCAAGCCTGGCAAGCAGACAAAGCCCACAATCATTCCATCTTAAAAGCCTGCAACCGGATCCGGAGCTATATGATCTCAGGAAAAGAAAAGGATTACTTGAGACTTGCTTTTCAAAGGTCACGGCTTCTGCAAGGGCAGCATCCTCCTAATACAAAGGAGCCCGGCCACTGAGAACTTCCATTTGGAGTAAAACAGGTGAAGAAATAAATTCACACAGAAGTTTGGAGTACAAGAAGTAAATTAATAAATGAACTTTAGAGTTGAGATATATAAAGCTATAATCTCCCATGTTTCTTACGTCAGCAGGCAGAAGACTTGTCCAGATCCCTGCCTTGACACTCCAAAGGGTGGATGTACTTCGCGAATCGTTCACACGTTGCTCTACAAGCAAGCTGCACGTATGCATTAATTTCTCAGGAAAAAAAAGGTTCAGCATCGAAGAGGGATATTACATCATTTCTGCTTATGTTCGCCCTCCGCGAGAACAGCCATGCGTGTGATGAAAGCAAACACAAGATGTAACAAGGTGTGAAATTGCTAATGTACTTTTTTTGCTTTCCTGAGACCAAAATTAATCAGGAAGCAAAGAAAAGCACAGAAAAGTGACTCTACCTTTTTGTATTCTGTTTCTAACAGTTCTTAAGGAGAAAAAGGGGACATACCAAATAAACAAATGAAAGCTGCTGCAGAAGATGCATCATTAGTCACATCTGAATAACTACGGGAGATGATTTTGTGAGGAATAGACCTTTTAGGACATTCTTCCTCCGCAACCTTTGATAATGACATTAGCACTGAATTAGCCTTTTCGGCACCAAACGCAGCATTTGCGAAAGACTGGGCTGTGTCCCACTAACATCCAATACACAAAGATGCTTATAGGGATAAAATGGTCATTAAATTTGAAGGAGAACTAATGTTGTCGGGTGAATGACCACTGCACCAAGATAAAACAAACAATCCAGTTTCTACATCTGATGCTCTATCCAATGCTCTCTCCAGCCCAATTACTTTTGCCTCGGTGTTTTTCACTCTGCCAGAAACCACAGCTAATGGCTCCTCACCTCATCCTTAGCCCCACAGCCGGTGGAGTTTGCCACTTCTATGAAAACTAAATACCAGCTCCCTTCCCCCTGGTGCAAACCACAGCCACCAGCCCAGGACCTTCCATCCAACTTCAACCTCTGCCGGGACAGACCCACACTTGGGCTCCAGGTCCCTTCCCAATGATCACTGAGGCATCAGAGAGGAAGACCCTGCTGCTACCATCTCCTTCCCAGCTGCTGTTATCAAAACCCATGACACAGATGTCTATAGATATGGACATTATCTTTTATAGACATCTGTGCTATGGATTTTCATGTGTTTTTCACATGTTTGTGACTTCTTTTGGCGTGATTACATTCCTGTGTGTGCAAACATGTGGGATGTAACACTTCAGACCTCACAATGCACCTTGGGTTCCTCCCCACACGTTTCTCTGTTAGTCTGAATTTATGCCAGAAGACACAGAAGTCAAATTCTTGCTTGTGATTAAATCAATACCTTCACCCATCATCATAGCTAACCAAACACTTATTCTATCATTAATGTACTTCTAAAGCCAGGTTTAATTGAAGAAAATGAAACCTGTATCAGAAGAATAACCACAAGACAAGTAATTCTGGTTCCACTTCAAAACCCAGGTACACTGCAATTTTTCTCTCAGTTTCTAATTAATGACATTATTGACTTTTTTTTTTTCCCTCAAACCTTTGGTGGCTTCAGAGTTTGGAGCAAGTTTGGAGCATTATTCACCGAGTCACACTAAAGGCACTGAAACTGCAGGTGGCTTTAAGCAGTAGGCTCGTTTTTAACAAAATAGCACACATTAGTTAAAACAGAAACACTGCTTTGAGAAGAAAAAAAAGGACTTAACCACCTATCTCTTTGCATTTCTGTAGAGAAACAATAGACTTTTATAAAAGCTCACCACCCAATGCCTCCCTAAGGGTATTTTTACTGCAGGTGTTACACCTGGGTCAGACCTTAGCATTTAAGCCATAACTTGACTTTTGTGCTGCGACTTTTAATACTCCAAAGTGCACCTCGGTTTTCAGGGTTTCAAATCTTTTTGCTCATTGAGGACAAGTCCTTGCAAACCGTGCCCAGAGAGCAAGGCAAACAGGTTGGACCCCAATTTGCAGGTGCTTGCATGTATTTTTGAAAACTGAGTCCAGGGAATGAAAGGTCCTTGGATTACAGAGCATTAAATGGCATTTCAATTCTGCCTGAGATCTTACACGGGGTTTCAGTGATGCACAGGCCATAAACAGTGCAAGGGGGTAAATTATAGCCCCAGGATTAAATCCAAACCCCTTGCAAAATACGAGCCAAATCCTAAAACACCATTCATATAGGGATTATTTTCTTTTGAATGATTTTTCAAGGTATCCCTTAAGCAGATGGGGACTTCATGCTGGTTCTTTTTGCACATCAAATATCAAAATGAGAACACAATCTCCAAATTTCCTTGGCAACGAATATATAGCGTTTCTTCACAGCTTCCACCTCCCAAGACAGGTAAAGGAGAGGTAAAGTCAGGTCTCAGACCAATTTACAGTCTCTGGTACCCATCTCTATTTCAAATGCCTCCGAAATCTGAGATGTTTTGATGCGTGCCTTGAAACCAAAGAGGTCAAGAGAGGACCCCAACTCAAGCACTCAGTGGCCCCACCAGAAGGCAGGGCCCCATTCCTGTAACGTGAGCCCATGGCTAACCCAACCAACCATATCTCATATGAAAAGGGGCAACCATTCCCATCCCAGTCCCTAAAAGATGAAATGCAGCTCCTTGAGCTCGACAGCAGGACATGACTTGGAGCTGGTCTTGGTGCTCCCAGACCTCTCTGCCCCCCAGCTGGACACCAGGTTGGGTTCGTGCATGGTGAAAACCAGATCACTGCCTAATTCTCTTCTTGGAGAGCATCTTGTTTCTTTGACAAAGACTTCCTCAGAGATGCGCTCATGGTTAGAAGAGACAAAACAGGAAAAAAACCCCTTCAATTCATACGCATATTAGAGAGATAACAGAAGTAATCTGCATGCAATTTGCATTAGCACAGGGATAACGGTTAATCTCCTCTGATCTGTGTAGCAGCTCAGTAGATACGCCTGGTTGAGACTGGGACTGCAATGCACCACTGTGGTCTAAGGCTTCAGGATTTACCGTGCCCCAATACCCCATTCTTACTGAAATCCCACTGCACCAGCACAGCCTGGGGGAAAGAGGGGTGTGTGCACCCTAAACTCACCTGCTTTGAGGCCACCTTTTCTCCAAGCAT
Source organism: Mesitornis unicolor (assembly GCF_000695765.1). NCBI lineage: Eukaryota > Metazoa > Chordata > Aves > Mesitornithiformes > Mesitornithidae > Mesitornis > Mesitornis unicolor. The sequence continues at coordinate 651 of NW_010200948.1, read as the reverse complement.
CTCCTGGAGGAGGATGCAGAGAAAAACCAAGCGAAATGAAATATCTTCTGTTTAACTGTGACTTGCTAACATCAACTGATCCACCTGTAAGGACCTATTGCTTCTTGCCACAAATCTTTTTACGAGCACTCCATGATATTTAGGTACTGCTATAAAACAGTATTAAAAGAACAAACAGCAGGAGAGCAGTGTTACTGCATGTACAAAATCACTGCTCAAGTCCTCAATGCCTTAACTCGTGTTATAAAAATATATCTATAAAATGGACTGTTATTAAGATTGGTTACTGAAGTGTCTGCCTTTGAGGGGGCAACCCAGGCAGGTGTGGCAATGTCTCACCTCCAGCGCTCTTTTCTGTATGTCCCATTGCTGACCACATGAACATTTCCAAAAATCACTGCTTTTGCCACAAAAAAAGCAAATAACTTCTAAGACCTTTAGCATAACAAAACTGTGCCGTGACACAGCTATTGTAAAGTTGCAATTGCCATGTCTAAAGACATCACAGGATCTAGGCACTAAATTATAGAGCTTTTGGGGCAAGACTCCCAGAATATTTAATGGAAGCTATCCTGTATCACCGCCACCTCCAAACACCGCATAATCTCGGGCAAATCAGAAGCACAGAATCACAGAATATGAGGAGTTGGA
>NW_010200947.1:62675-76300 GCF_000695765.1 Mesitornis unicolor | reverse complement strand
TTTACACCTATAAATCCAAGATGACAGCTCTTGTACCATCAGAGAGGGATGTTTTTACACTTTCTTGTTGCAGGCATGGCAGTGATTCACGTGTGTTTCGTTTGGAGTTTGTCTCAAATCAGGAATTTACTGAAAGTGAGTTTATGAAGTGGAAGGAAGCGGTAAGTTTTCCAGACTTTTGTTTCTTCTTAGCAGCCTTCAGCCATGGATACTTGAAGTGGAAAGTAACCTTTTTGTCCCCTGTGTTTAGATGTTCTCTGCTGGGATGCAGCTACCCACACTAGATGAGATAAACAAGAAGGAAGTGTCCATCAAAGAAGCCCTTAACTACAAGTTTAATGACCAGGACATTGAGGAGGTAAACAGTGTGTTGTTTTGAGGCTGTGGTAGTGCTTAAAGGTGACAGGAACTCATGGAGTAGACCGCTAGCTGTTACAAAGCAAAACGATCATCATATTTGCCTCCTAAGAAGAAAATAACGGGCTCAAAATGAAGTTGAATAATTGGATAGAGTAGCTTGGTGATCCAACTGTTGTTTGGTGCTCACTCCTATTTTTACTTCATCCTTCGTGCCCTGTTACCTCCTCTTGAACTTGTGTTGGAGACCTCTGAACTCCTAACCTGAGTGTAGCAACTTAGTTCTCAAGATCTGAAAAGCTAACAGCATCGTGATAGATGCATTTATCGCAGTTTCTGCAGTTTAATACTTGTTTAATATTGACCAAATGTGATTAGCATCAGATTTCTGTAGGTTGTAAGTGAGGGGAATGGAGCTGTAACAAGTCACAGATTAAAAAAATGCAGCAGAGAAAGAGCATGAGTAAAATTCTGTGACAGCAAGTACCTTTCTTCAGTGATACTGATCTGTTGCTTCTAGTGTCCAAGTATTGAAATAGACATTTCATATTTGCATATTCTTGCTGTTTCCTCTACATCTTGCAGATTGTGAAAGAGAAGGAAAGGTTCAGAAAAGCACCTCCAAATTACGCTATGAAGAAAACTCAGCTGCTAAAGGAGAAGGTGAGAGATGATGCCTGCAAGCTTAATGTAGTCTTTGATTTTGAAGAACTGGAGCACATCTGGATTTTGGGAGTAGTCAGCAGTAAGCTTGACTTTAACTATGCAGCTAAAAGGTGGCTCTCAAGGTTCATTGCTGGGTTCAGAACACTTAGAACCCAGTAAAACTTGAATTCTCAAACTGGGATATTTTCTAAGTGCAATTGCCAAAAAATTATAGCTGTCTCTTTATGTCCTTTAAACAAAAAGGTCTTCAGTTGTTCTCCTTTAGAAACTCTTTTTAGGGTACTCTCTAGTAACATTTGCAAGTTGATTTCCTATACTTTCCAAAATAAATCACACAGAATCACAGAACGTTAGGGATTGGAAGGGACCTCCAAAGCTCATCCAGTCCAATCCCCCTGCCGGAGCAGGAACACCCAGATGAGGTTACACAGGAAGGCATCCAGGCGGGTAAAGAAAAGTAAAGAAAAACTAAGTCATGTTAAATTGCCTTTTACTCAGGGGTGACTGAATTGTAACTTTACAGCCAGTAATTTATATTGAAAAGAATATGTTTCTGAACAACTTACTTGTCACTGAACCGTTTTACATTAAGACCTCCTGAAACGAGTAAACCTAACTGTGCTGAGAAGCCAAAGCCAAGTCAAGTAAACAAGCAGTCTTAAGTATCTCTAAAGATAGGCATAACAAGTCTTGTTAGGATTTATTTGTGCAGTCCTTTTTCAAGACATTCGTGCTTCATACACAGTGAAAACAAAGACTTTGTATTAATCTTTAGTTCTACGTCCTTTGTTTTAACTGTATTGTTTGGTCATCATTTTACTATGCCTGAATATGGAAATCGTTGGTTTTCCATTGCAGAAGAGTGCAATTGCTTTTTGTTGTCACCAGGTGGCATAATAAGCTACTGGTTTTGGCCTGGTGCTGAGGGAGGGGACTCTCCAACTCCCTGAAATAAGTGGCAACTGACAATTGCAGAAATAAAAATTATTTTCCTGAGGTGGTACATAGTGATATTAAATATTAATGTAACCCGTAACTTAAATTATCTAACTGACTGGCCCTCCTTATAGGATTAGTGTTCCTACATCATCTTAATTTAAGGGGTTTCAAAGGTTTTCAGAATCCTTCAGAGTTAGAAGTCCCGTTTTGCCTTGAGCTGTAAGGAGAGTTTAGTTCTTTGTTGTATTGCCACCATGCGAGGTAGAACATTTGCAAGTGGAATAGGGTGAGCTGGCCGATTCATGCATCTGTCCCTTGTTTCTTTGACTAGCTCTATGGTAGAGAGTAGAGCTAATGAGTTACTGTTTGATTGAAGGCTATGGCTGAGGACTTGGGGGACCAAGATAAGGCCAAACAGATTCAAGATCAGCTTAATGAACTTGAAGAGAGAGCAGAGGCCCTGGATCGTCAGCGAACAAAAAACATTTCTGCAATCAGGTAAGAAGCAGATATTGGGAATTTTCTGTCTTAACTAGTATCAATCAAAATCTACAGAGAAGCAAAACCAATGCAGTAGTGAATTAACTGCAAAATATTTTCTCTTCTTTCCTGGGCACTATGTTAATGAAATGTGTATCATGATGGCTTTATTAGTGTTTGCCTGTCTTCAATTGAAACTGTTAAAACTGTAAACACTTCCACATACCCCAGGTAGCAGTTGTGTTGCAGTAAGAGTAATTTATGATCAGAATGAAGCTGCAAGAATGCTGTCAGGTGATCTGTTGTGTAAGGATTGAGAAATGACAGTCACTTTTTTTTTCTTGCTCCCACCCTCCTTTTTTGTCTTTTCTGCAGTTACATCAACCAGAGAAATAGAGAGTGGAATATTGTTGAATCTGAGAAGGCTCTTGTGGTAAATTGTGCTGAATTAATACTTTTGTACAAGTAGAGATGAAATGATGCAAGGGGAGATAAATTGCGTGGTGAAGTTATTTAATTTTTTAATGATCTATAAAATCTTTCAGAGAGGCAAATGGCATGATTTTAAAGCAGATTGCATTGTCCTTTGATCGACTCAATTATCAGCAGTTTACTGACTGTAATAGTGACTTGGTACATTTTGCATGGGAAAGAAATCAGAAAGGAGACTACAGAGAATAAAGTAGTAAAGGAACTACTCTATTCTCTGCAGTGACACATCTATTAAGGAAAAGTTAAGCTTGTTAGCAAATGGTTAAGCCTTAACTGTCTGAGAGTTGTGCACCGATTTTCTGTGTTGTATTCAATAAGGACAGCTTTGCCCTGTGAAGCACAGGACTGTGGGTGGGTCAAAATCTTTCTAATCTGTAGTGCTATCGCCGGTTTTCCTCTGGTCTTCATATTATGTATAGCTGATGAGTCCTTGCATGGTTGGGGTGCTGTGGGACTGTTTACAGGGGTGCAAGTAGCTAACTTTGCAAAACCATGTGCTTTTTCTCAGGCTGAAAGTCACAGCATGAAAAACCAACAAATGGACCCCTTTACCAGGCGGCAGTGCAAGCCCACAATAGTGTCTAATGTGAGTGTAATACTTCAGTTCCATTGAGGCAATCTGCAGAGAAACAGAAACTCATGTAATGCAGAGAATAGAAAGGAAAATGTTGATTGTGTTCATTCCCAACTGTGCCATATGCTATTAATGCTCCAGATGTCAGGGTGAGCTATAGTTGAGTGAGATCCTGGGCTCACCATCCCAGGAGAAGGAAAAAGCAACTATTATTTTTTTTCAGTGCAAAGTGTGAAGGACATAAATAATGTGGGTATGTACATGCAGAAGCAACTGTGGTTTAGACCTCTGTAAAGAGGTTTTTTTCTATGGAGAATTACTCACATTTAGTTAGCTGTGGGAAGACAGTTTGCTTTAGGTGTGAATTTCTCTTCTAATTAGTTGAAACCTTCCTGAAAGATCTGTGAAAGGAAAGAGGAGACCTGAGATTTTGGGCCTGTGATGGATAAAGTAGTTTAACGCAAACTTCCTTCATGTAACTGTGGAAAAACCTGCTACTGCAATCACTAGCCATATAAATGATGTATAGCAAGGTGATCAACTCCTACTTCTAAACAATCTGGCTTTTTTGAGGCCTGTTGTGGAACAGTATGTGGTTTTGATATCAGTACTTTAAAACAATCTGGTCAGGTTGGCTCTCATCAGTCTCCACAAACTGGCAAGGGAATAGAAAAGGAATTTTATTGCAGGACTTTCTGAAATAATTATTAGACAAGAATCATAACTGAATAGCTTTATTATGGTAGGCAACTATTATGTAAAGAAAGTAATCTTCTCTCTAGTAGAGTGTTTCAGCCACAACTGTAAGCTGAAAGCAAATACATCCAACGATAGTGTTAAGACTGGTCATGGGTGCAGGAAATGTATCTCTCATTTTCTCAAAGAAAGACTTTCTGAAGGATGACTTTTAGTTTGTTACTGTCAGATGCATTACACAGGTATCAGGATGATTTCAGTTGTCTCTGAGATCCTGAAGATTGGGCTAAGTGATCTGCAGCCTCTTACGGTTTTAGATTCCTGGATATGAGCACTGTTTTAACAAAATGGCAGTATAGTTTTTGCCAATTAAAATATAGTGATTTTTTTTTTCCTTTCCTTTTTTTCCTCCTCCCCCCCGCAGTCCAGAGATCCTGCTGTCCAAGCTGCCATCCTTGCCCAGCTAAATGCAAAATACGGGTCTGGTGTATTACCAGATGCTCCAAAGGACATGAGTAAGGCAAGTTTCCATTTCTGTCTCTGTTGTTCCTTCCACTGTTACCATTTTGTTCTAGAAGCTTATGACTAATAGTAGATGACATGCTTCAGTTCTAGGAATAGGTATATCCTGTAGAGCATTATCTTAGAAACAGCTTTTTCTTTCTTGAGGAAAGAAAATTAAGTTTCTCTAGCAGTATGAAAGCTAAACGAAGTATGTTTGAGACAGAAGTGGGGGAAAAGCACTTTTATCTCTGTTTATCTGGACAGATAAGTGTTAGAGACTTATCTGTAGTTTTTATTTCAGGGTCAAGGAAAGGATAAAGATGTGAACTCTAAATCAGCCAGTGACCTCTCAGAAGATCTTTTCAAAGTGCATGACTTTGATGTAAAGATTGATCTTCAGGTTCCCAGTTCAGGTAGGTGTTACAGCTGCGTGTGGGGTTGTGCATGTCCAAAAATCATTGGTGGGCTTTTGAAAATGGAAGCAAGGTCTTCATGTTTGTCATCTTGGCAAGTATTTTGGGGTGCATTAAGAGGAGTGTGGCCGGTAGGTCAAGGGAGGTTATCCTCCCACTCTGCTCTGCCCTGGTCAGGCCACATCTGGAACACTGTGTGCAATTCTGGGTTTCTCAGTTCAAGAAGGACAAGAAACTACTGGAGAGAGTCCAGTGTAGAGCCACTGAGATGATGAGGGGACTGGAGCATCTCCCATATGAGGAAAGGCTGAGAGAGCTGGGGCTATTTAGCCTGGAGAAGAGGAGACTGAGGGGGGATCTCATCAGTGCTTATAAATGTCTAAAGAACAGGTGTCAGGATGGGACCAGACTCTTCTTGATTGTGCCCAGTGACAGGACAAGGGGTAATGGTCACAAACTGGAGCACAGGAGGTTCAACTTAAACATAAGGAAAAACTCCTTCACTGTAAGGGTGACAGAGCACTGGAACAGACTGCCCAGAGAGGTTGTGGAGTCTCCTTCTCTGGAGACATTCAAACCCCACCTGGATGTGTTCCTGTGTGATCTCTGGGTGATCCTGCTCTAGCAGGTGGGTTGGACTGGATGCTCTTCAGAGGTCCCTTCCAACCCCTACCATTCTGTGATTCTGGAATCTTGAACTGAGTAGGAGGGTGTGTGTGCTAGTGACATACATTGAGAAAACAAGAACAACTGTATTGTGTTAGACTGAAAGCCTGTATATTCCCATATCCTTGCCAAAATCCTAGGGAGAAAAGGAAGTAGTAAGTGTTTTCTGATGTACTCGTCCAGTCTACAGTATTTATGATTTGCATAATCTTTGGGGAACAGACCAAGAGTGTTGTATTTAATAAGCCTTGATAGCTACTTGATACATACATACTTCATTAATTGGTCTAATCACTTCTGAATACAGATAAGCTTTGGGTGTCTGTGATGTCCTGCTCCATTATCTGTGTACATGCTATGTGGTTAAAGTATTTTTATTTGATTTTGAGCTTGCTGCTGTACCAAGTTGGTATTGCAGATGGTATTGAAGCAAAATTTTAGGGGAACCAAAACACTAGGCAGGGAGTGAATGTATGCTTACAGACATGAACTTGCTGACCCTTCCTCTTTGTGATCTTGACTTTAAGAGCCTGAGATGTGTGGCAAGAACAGTTTGGTGTCATAGAATCCTAGAATCATTTAGGTTGGAAAAGACCCTGAAGATAGAGTCCAGCCATTAACCTAATATTGCCAAATCCACCACTAAACCATGTCCCTAAGCACCACGTCTACACATCTTTTAAATGCCTCCAGGGACGGTGACTCAAACACTTCCCTGGGCAGCCTGTTCCAATGCTTGACAAACCTTCTAGTGAAGAAATATTTCCTAATATACAGTCTAAACTTCCCTTGGTGCAGTTTGAGGCTGTTTCCTCTTGTGCTTTTGAGCCATTTTCCAGTGGAGGGAAAGCATGGGAGTACACTAGTGCAATTTGACTCATAAGGCTTATTTTTTCTTGCATTACTGGAAGGATTAGAGTTGAAATTTATTGGAGGATAACAGTTTAGGAAGTACTCTGAGAATGCACAAAGACTTAAAACCTTGTCAAGAAGGGAAAGTAGGACAGCTTGTCTTTCCAAACTAGGTCAGGATTTGAACTCTCAACACAAGAATACAGAATGAGGTAGGATGCCAAGACTAGGAGACTTCCTGAAGCAGATAGTGAGAGTTACAAACTTCAAACAGCAAGCAGATAAGGGTTAGGTACTGAAGGACATTGAAAACCAGTAAGGGGACTGAAAAGAGAGGGATGAGAGAAACACAGTATATGTAGAGGTTTAAGTATGGCTGGTTTGGTTTTTTCCTCAGAGAGAACACCATTTCGGCATCTTGCTTTGAGCAGCGTCCTTTCTTAACTGAAGAACTTAGGAATTGGTTAAAGTTTGTATTGCAGACATGAATAGGAAGTTTGACTTCTGTCTACTTATTATCTGTCTCTTTGTGCTTGCTATTCTCATGGGATAATGATTTATCAAAGATCCCAGAACTGAGCCCGAAGGCTCTGTTTGTATTGTGATTTCCATGTGCTATAGAATAGTTCTTTTAAGAAGTGAAAGTACACTTATCTGCAGAAAGCTGGATTAACAAACATTAGCAAACAAAATTGCACATGCTTTATCTACCAGATAGCTGCCTGTGTTACTAACTGAAATTCTAACCTGATGAAGCCAAACACCATTTTGTGGTGAATCTGTTGGCAAAAACAGCAAGTAAAAATCTGTAGCTTGAATGTATTTCGGTCCTCACTCTTTTTTCTTATCCCCAACAGAATCTAAGGCACTGGCCATCACCTCCAAGGCTCCACCAGCAAAAGATGGTGCCCCTCGGCGATCATTGAACTTGGAGGACTACAAAAAGAGGCGGGGGCTTATTTGAGCGTGCCCACTCTGCTGCTTCTGATCCTGCATGCTCCATGACAATGTCCTACCTTTTCTTCCTCCCTTTTCAGTTCTCCCTTCTGGGTTGGAGCAGCAACGGAGCTGGGAAGGACTCTTTAAAACTGCCAGTCATCTGTAACATAAACCATTCAACTATTTACTGTATAGACCTCCCTTCTTGCCCTTTCCTCCTGCCCCCCTCACAAATGTGGATCTGTGCTATTTGGGGTTTTCCCATTTCTTTTAGTTTGAGTTTTGTTTTTATTTTGTTGATGCAATTCATTGGTCCACTCTGTGTTCAGTATTAGCCTGAGGTCTGGATTTCCATAGGAATCTCTTGGTGGTCGCTGAATCAGCACTTGGCGATCTCCCCTTACCACCACAGGCACGGTGAATAAACCTTGGCGCAAGACCTTTATGGCTGGAAGGTCATCTGCACTTTTTTTTCCTCCTTTTCTTCCTCCTTCATCCTAGCTTTGGAGAAGGGAATCTTCAAAAACTGGCTTAGGTTCAAAGTGTAAATTTTTTTGGGAGGGTTGTGTGACTTTTTTTCAGGTGTTTTTTATCATTTTTAAGCTGCAGTACTATTTGTATCCGTCTGTCACAGTTCTTTACGGCTGTTTCGAATTTCTACCAGCTGTACTTGAGCATCTGAAATTGCAAGAAAGAAACTCATTAAATGTGATTCTTCTTACTAAAACGGCTTGACTGATATAGCTGTTTAACTTCACGTTCCCTTTTTAACTTATGCTTAACTGGTTAGAGGTACACAGCTCTTGATGTGGGACTTGTCACCTGGACTCTCCAGCTGTAACTGAGTGGAGTAGCTTTTTTCTGGGATGGCCCTGGGGTGCTCATTGGTTGGGCTTCAATTTCTTCTACAAGTCTCCGATATTATATATTTGTTAAGTCATCACGTTGTCACTGGGCTCCAGCTGACTCTGTTTCTTGCTTTGTGAACCATTTAAATGGGGCTTCTATAAACAAAAAGATTTTTTAAAAATACGTTTTGTGTGGAAGGGGAAGGACACAGTAAGGGCGCAGTAGAAAGGTCAGTGGGTAATGTACGAGAGGTAGCTGATGCACATTTTTCATATATAAACTGGTACAAGTGGAGTGCAACAGTAGCACAGGAATTGTATGGCTTTATGGAATATTTGACTGGACACGAGGTGACAGCTAAAGTATCACTCAGGTGTAAAAAGAAGAAAAAAAAAATCAAAGTGTAAATATAAGTGACATTTAAGAAAGAACTTTTCCAAACAAGACACAACTGAATATATGGAGCTAAGAACTAAATTAAAAGAGAATTAGAAGTCTAAAAAGTTAGAGGCCCTCGTTCAGGTAAGCGTGAAAGCACATGTTTGGTCCTACTCAGGCCAGTACGTTTATAGTAACTTCACCACTGAACTGGATGGGAATGCTTCTGGGGGGACCCTGAAGAGGGAAAATGCTGATGCTCTTCTTGTGTCAGAGCATTACTGTTTTTCTGAAATCATACACTGGTTACGTTTAAACCCGTGTTTGATACTTTCTTGTTGGATTCTTAATGAAACTTTAATCTAGTTCTTATATAACTTTCTCTTCCTTTTTTAACAGTAGCTTTAAAGAAACAACTCGTGATTGTGTGCAGATTGATACTATGAACTGTGTATAAAAAGAAAATCAACCTATGAAGCAGCTCTTACCTACCATGTAAACAAATTATTAGAAATCCTTGAACACTTATTTACTGAATACTCCATACTTCTAAGACACACGTGGATTATTCTGTAAATACATAATTGTAGACTGCTTTATTTGATGGCCTATTTTAGCAGCTTCTCTGGAGTTGTAGTAGGCTCTCACATATATGTAATTTTAACTTTTTAAGAGTGGGTTTATGGAATCTACCATGATGACTTCGTAGGAGACATCGTGATTCACTGTGTAGATACGCATTTGGTATGATTTTATTTTTTTTCAACAGCTTCAGTGATGTTACAGATTTGTAATAAAAAAAGGCTAAACTTATTTCACAATAGCTGGTTTCCAAAATAGCCGCTCTCTGATGCTTTGCAGAAATAATTGCCAAATCAAGTGATTCAGAAACTGATTTTCCCACAGAAATGCCTCAGAGCTCTGAGGTGCAGTGACAAGTGGTCTCTAAAGGTAAAGTTAACTTAAATTCAGTATTTTTAATAGGCTTGCCCTTGATGTATTGGGTTTAGGTAACTTCTACATCTGGTAACACAAGAATAGTCTGTACTGCAGCCAAAATGTCGACAAGACCCGTACAGTGTTGCAAGTAACTCTTAGTGGAGGTAACTGAAACAGAAGAGATACAGGGAGTTCAGGATGGAGATCGGAATGATGGACTATGTCCCAGTTATCTGCAACTATGAAACTGCCACTTATCCTCTCAAACTCTCTGAATTCTGCTGAAATACTGGTTTTAAGAGAGGGAACAGTCAGTAAATTATCATGCAGACCTCTTATGTTGAGAATAATACATCAAGAAAGTACTCTTGAGTAGTTACAGAACTGTATATGAAAGCTGTAATCTTTTTTCCTTTAAGTGCATGTAAAGGTGAGTGACTACGTCTCCCAGTCATTAGAGAGGGGGAGATTTGTTTGCTTTGTTTTATTGGTGTCCTAGCATAGTTCATCACAATTGTACAGACTTCTATAAATAAACTTGGTTTGTTGGTTTAATAAGGTTGATTGTTCATCCCTTGATCTGAGGTGCTAAGGGTTTCCTGTCTGGAATTTTTTTGGTGTTTTGTTTTGTTGGTTTTTTTTCAGAAACTATTTATTTTGTTTAAAATACTAACACTGTAAAATTAATTATGTAAAAGTAAGTTCCCTCTTCTGCAAGAGCAGCTGTTGACTGCTGGATCACTCTCCAATGACTGGAGTTGCTCCAGGATCAAACAGAGTCAGTTCACTTGCACCTCTGCTGCAGCACCCAAAAAACACAGACTTTGCTCATCCTGTAGAAATCCAGACTACTTTTGTAACCAATTATGCTAAAGCATGTAACTTAACTTGGAGAAGCTACTGAATGAGTTGTAGCAAGACCACTCTCAGAGGGTGCTTGGTGGGAGGATGAGACGCGACAGGCCTAAGTTGAAACAGGAAAAGTTCTGCCAGGATGTAAAGGAAAACTTTTTCACCCTTGGGACAGTCAGAGAATGGAGCAGGTTGCCCAGAGAGATTGTTCTGTGTCTAGTTTGGAGATTTTCAAGAGAAAACTGGATTAAGTCATGAGTAGCATGATCCAACCATGTAGCTTACTCAGCTTTGAGCATGAGGGTGGACTGAAGGCCTCCCTGAGCTCTCCTCTGACCTGAATTATCCTATGATCCTATAAGTAATTTCGTATTGGTTTCTCCAGTTTCGTCTGTCTTCCCTGTGTGTACTGTCCCCTTCCCATCTCCCTACGTGCAGCACACAGAATTTGTCTCATGAATATGGTGGCTTACCATGAGCAGTGTGGCAGTTCCCAGCACAACCATCCGGGTGTGTATGTCTACAGAACTGGTGCTAGGGCTGCCTGTGAAACAAAATTGTCTCTAGATTTATCACTGAACAGGCTGGAACACTCAACCTCTTATACTGCAGCTAAGATTTGATTAGCAAAGTGTTCCTTTGCACTGAGAACAAAATACATTTTGAGTTTTCCACTTTCTTAAGAGCTTTTTAAAATGCATATGCTTTTAAGCTGCTTTGCAAGGTCACAGATTTTTCAAGGAGTCTTTAGTCCAAAAGGTCCTAAGGTTGGGTTCACAGTTTTTAACTGGCTTTGGGAAGGACGGTCAACCAAGGGAAAAAATGGGCCTCAAAGAAAAAGAAACTAGCTGCGAAGAAAGTGCTTCACAACTAGTTCAGTCCTCATAGAAGGTGGAAGTTAGAAGAAGGTGAGAACTGAAAATCGTGAGTTGGCACAAAGGCTTCCCTGGTTATGCATTCTGGGGAGTGAAAAGGCATGTGGATGTCATCTGGAATTTTGACTTTGATATTTTTGTAGTTCCTCCCCATCTTAACTAGAAGATAGTTCAGCTTGTCCAAACCACTTTAGATTTGACTTTTGGGGTTCTTTACTATAGGAAATCAGTGCTGTAAATTTGATACTTAAGCTACTGATACATGTGCAGTCTTACTGCCTTCAGCACATAACAGTCTTTTAGAGGGAGATGCTTAAGTAGTCAAATAAATGGGTGAATCCTCTTTTTTAGCTGGAGTGGTTAAGCACTCGCTGGTTCTGCCTTATCACCATCACCAACCACTTGAAATTTTAGTCACTCCCCCCACTCAGCAGCTGAAGGAATATCACATGAGCAATTTCTTTAGTCTCATACTATGTGGAGTTATCTGGGTCAAAAAAACCAAACCACCTAAACAAAAAAAAAGCCTGAATTTCTGCTTTGTCAGTTGGACTGCATGAGTAGTAAACATGAAGGGAGTTGTGATGGTAAGATCTTCAACTTTTCCAGCAGTTTGGAAAGCCAGCCATTAGATACTCCCTTGGGGTTCTTTGTCTTGACATCTATCTAAATGCTAAAGGCTCCTGTGGCCCAACTGTGTCAAACCCTAGCGAGATTATGCTCCTCATGTGCCAGCCTTTGATACTTGACTATTTGCCTTTTGCATTTCTCCTTTGTACTGAGAAGAAGCAGTATTGAGCTAAGTGTATAAGCAGTTATGGTAAATTAAAGTAGGAGCTTCCCTGGAATAGCTAACATACTGCAATTACCTCTGAGTAACAGAAGGCAGGGCGACTGTTGATAGTATTTACCATGGTGTATCTGGTGTCTAGTGTTAGACCACATGTAGAACACTGTGTCCAGTTTTGGGGTTCCCCAGTTCAAGGATGATTTCAATCACCTAGAGCAAGTTTAGTGAAGGGCCACCAAGAAGATCAAGGGGCTGGGGCTTGTTCATTTGGAAGAAGGTAATTATGTAGCACTGTAATACCACATTACTGTTGTTAACAACAGGCCATAAACTTAGTACTGAGGCTTATCAGACTTCCCTTTCTGGACTTTTCTTCACCTGCCTGTAGCTTTGTTTTACTTGACTTTGGGATGACAACAATTTCTCTTAACTGGCTAGGAGTCTGTGGCTAATTTGTTTTACTTCTGTTTACCTTTGGGTGGTGCAACCATAATTCTATATATATAAGAGTAATAAGCAGTTATGTTATGCAGCATTAGATATTTAACAATGTGGCGTTGAGATACATAGGCATGGTATGATAGCAGAGACCTTTAAAGTAGAAACAAAGGATATATAGCACAGAGAAGTACCAATGGATTATGGGGCACATGTATGGGACTGGAGACCCTACAGCCATATATTGGTGAGTAGTTACTTGCCGGCGATCAAGTATGTGTTTGTTGTTTGAGGGAGAAGGTGTTGCTTTTTTTGGTTGTCTGGTTTTTTGTTGGTTTGGGTCTGGATTTTAAAACAAACAAGCAAAAAAAAGCAGAATCAGAACTGGACAAAATTGTTTAGGGACTAAGAGAACAAAAACTGTATCTATTGTATGTGAAGGGCACCATATCGTCTCATCAATTTCTATGTAGCATGGAGCTGTACACATGTAGAAGCACCTTAGCAAACATAAAAAGAACCCCAAGTGGATCCTGGAGGGAGGAGGAAGAAGGGAGCAGCATATTTCTTCCAACAAAGGACTCCAGGTGCTGACAGCTTCACGTTATCCTTTCCAGCAGTCTGGAGCTATTTACTCTGAGACCCAGAGGAGCAATAGAAGGGTGAAAATAACCCCTACGAGAATTTTTTTTGAGAAAGGTACATTACAATTTTAACTGTATTACTGCGACTACTTCTGTATAAAAGTACTCTTAACTGCATTATTCTTCTTTCTTTTATGGAATAATTAGATCTAGGCTAACAGAAATCCTTGAATTAGATTAAAAATTCCATGTGCTAACAATAAATTCTTAGCTCTACTTAAATTATACTTCCTCTTTGCCCGTTAACAGGATCTACAGTGTAACAGAGAAGCAACTTCAGCA